>NC_041407.2:39619157-39664157 GCF_900747795.2 Erpetoichthys calabaricus
TGAAGATGCCTCCTTTCCTACTTTTGATTGGGTAATACTTGATGCCATCGTTAGTTTGATTGGTCTTTTTAACTGTCCAGTGAGGAGGGCGAGTCTGTAAGTAGAGTCTGAAAACTGTTGGCACTGGGATGTGGCACCCGTTGCAGTATGCGTCCCTTATTTTTTTGTATTAAAAGTGGTAACCCTACCTGGCAGGTAACACTTATGTTTGGTCATGAAGTCGTCTAAAATCAGCCACGTGCCCTCTTTTAATTGTGAGATGCAGATATATTTAGCCAAATTCTCGCGCTTGTTAAGGATCTGTTTTTTTGTGAACCTCGCTTTTCACAGATGTCCCGCTACGGCGTGTGTTTTGTTTATTTGACAGTATGTAGATCGTGGTAATTAAATTCATGGCATTCGAGTTTCTGAATCACAATCTGACTATATGGATGGTTACCTGCCAGGTTACGCTTGTGGTTGGTCAGGAAGTCGCCTTACATCCGCCACGTGCCCTCTTTCTGTTCCCAGAAGCTGATCATAGAATGGTTTTAATAGTTTACTTTCAAATAATGCAAAGAGTATGCGACACGTGTTTCTCCTTAATTCTGGGCTCATCAGGCATACACACTCACTGCATCCTCTCTCAAGAATCGAATATCGTCAGCGCCAGAGTTGAAGCCCCTAACGTTGCGGTCAGCAAGTGGGCTAACATCCGCCATGTGCCGTCTTTCAGTTGCGAGAGGCAGATCATAGAATGGTTGAAGCTGTTGACCCTAACGTTGCGCTACGGCGTGTGGTTCGTTTATACCTCGTGTCTTCTCATTAAACTTTTATCTTGCGAATATGTTATTGCAATCCGCAGCGGGAGCGTTTCTATAAACTTAATTTAAACTTACGTTTTACACCGTGCTTTGTTTCCCTTATGAACATGCTTGTATGCTTCACTCGCTCCCTTCTCAATTGTTTAATGAATTGTTTGTTCTTCGCTGTTTGCGGCTCCTCCTTCATTTGTCCCTACTGCATTCACAGTCTTTTCACGTTATTGCAATCCGCAGCGGGAGCGTTTCTATAAACTTAATTTAAACTTACGTTTTACACCGTGCTTTGTTTCCCTTATGAACATGCTTGTATGCTTCACTCGCTCCCTTCTCAATTGTTTAATGAATTTTTTGTTCTTCGCTGTTTGCGGCTCCTCCTTCATTTGTCCCTACTGCGTTCACAGTCTTTTCACGTGATTACGTGGGAGGCGTGATGACGTGACACTCAACTCCTCCTCCCACAGCCATCGAGCTGCCGTCCATTACAGTATATTGTGAAAAAAGAGGTTCCAGTTATGACCATTATGCGTTGAATTTCGAAATGAAACCTGCCTAACTTTTGTAAGTAAGCTGTAAGGAATCAGCCTGCCAAATTTCAGCCTTCCACCTACACGGGAAGTTGCAGAATTAGTGATGAGTCAGTCAGTCAGTCAGTCAGTCAATCAGTCAGTCAGTGAGGGCTTTGCCTTTTATTAGTATATATATATATATATATATATATATATATATATATATATATATATATACAGTGATCCTTCGCTATATCACGCTTCAACTTTCGCGGCTTCACTCTATCGCGATTTTTTTCTCATACACGCTTAAGTCACTACGCATGTGCTTTCTGAGAACTTTTATATAAGCCCCACGATGGCTCCTAAACGTGCTGCTTTTTCTAAGCCTTCTGACAAGAAAACTAAGCGCCGGATGAAGATGCTTACTATCCAATAGAAGGTGAAACTCTTGGATATGATCAAAGATGGCAATACCCTACACAAGCCTCCTCACGCATATGAAAAGACAGCGCCAGCAACTGCCTATCAAGATGTTCTTCAGCCGCGCACCCAGACTCCCACTGCCTACTCCTAGTACTCCTTCAGCGGAAGAAGACAACGACGCACCTGCTGAAGATACTGCACCACCTGAAGACTCTCCTACTGAGGTTGTGCCTTCATAGGTTAGTGGTTGTGTGTAAGAACTGTGTGTGTGTGTAATTAAATGTACAGTACAATAATCTACTATATAAAAGCAGTCGGGATTGTCCTTCCGCCCCGTGAGTGCAAAGCGTAGCAGTAATCTGTATTTTTCTTGGCTTGCCAGACCTGGGTTTAACAGCAACTGTGCCTGTGGCCTTCCATTTCCTGATTAAATTCCTTACAGTTGAAACTGACAGTTTAAACCTCTGAGATAGCGGTTTGTAGCCTTCCCCTAAACGATGATACTGAACAATCTTTGTTTTCAGATCTTTTGAGAGTTGCTTTGAGGATCCCATGCTGTCACTCTTCAGTGGAGAGTCAAAGGGAAGCACAACTTGCAACTGACCACCTTAAATACCTTTTCTCATGATTGGACACACCTATCTATGACGTTCAAGGCTTAATGAGCTAATCCAACCAATTTGGTGTTGCAAGTAATCAGAATTGAGCAGTTACATGCATTCAAATGAGCAAAATTACAAGGGTACCCAAATTTTTGCACAGCCAGTTTTTCACATTTGATTTAATTTCATACAACTAAATACTGCTTCACTAAAAATTTTTGTTTGGAAAACATCCCAGTACTCAGATGTTCCAAGGAAATGAAAGATTTACCACTGTTATCTTTTTTGTTGAAAGTTGAGTAAATTATTATGCAGGCTGAGAGGGGTTCCCAAACTTTTTCATATGAATGTATATATATATATATATATATATATATATATATATATATATACACATACACACACACACACACACGCATACTGTATATATTTATTGTGGGAAATAGCCCGGACACAGACAGACAGACATCATTTTAATGTCCCAACACACGTTTATTCACCCTCAGTACAATGTCCAAATATGCACACAACCCAGTGCCTCAGCACCAATCACCCGAATAGTCCAGGCCTCTGTCCATAGTAAGCCTTCAGGCCGCCTCCTTTTCTCCTCTCTCTCACTCAGTCTCCGACCTTGTCCTCTTCCACCCGACTCCAGTCCTGAATGAAGGGAGGTGGCCCCTTTTATAATCACCCGGATGTGCTCCAGGTGGTTCCCGGCAATCTTCCCCTGACACGCCCCTGTGTGGCGGAAGTGCCGGCTGTCTTTCTGGAAGCACTCCGGGTGTCTCATTTTCTTCATCCCCCCAGCACTTCCTGGTGTGGCGGAAGTGCCGGGGTCCCAAGTCCTCCAGGCATAAGGATGCCCCCTGGCGGTCCGGAGGAGGCACGAGCCCTCCTTCTGTCCTTCTGGGCGTCCCGGCTGGGTACCACCCCCAGCCATGTGCCACAATATATACATCTATTTATTTATTTACAGAGCTTCTAAAAAAAACAAAATCCCCACTGGGGACAAATAAAGCTCTATCTATATTACAGGCTCTAAATTGTCAACTTTTTTTGGAATGTGTTACAGGCCCTTAATGGCAAGAATGATTGCATATTTGGGAAAAAATAATTTGAAATATCTTGTCTTTATGCAATTTACGATGGATTACAAGTCAAAATGAGATTTTAAATTACTTCTGTTTTAAATTTTCCATGTTGACCCAACTTTTTTCGAGTTGGGATTGTATTAGCATTAGTCCAGATATGGCCACTCGTCTGTTCCTATTAAGTAACCTGAGACCTTTTAATAAGAAAAAAAGCAAGTTCATCAAATGGTTGAGTTTACAAACATTCAGTAGGATTGTGTGCAGCTACAAGGAGAATCACACCTGTCCAGTTACACAAAGGCATGAGAAAGATAAAACTGGACAAGTCAAAAATATAAGAGTTTGCTATCCCTCTACAATTTCGGCCATTTTAAAGTCAGCTTGGACTGTACATGACAGCCAGCTTCTTCTGTTATTTATATCTTTTTAACAGACTGAGAAGTTAGTACTATCACATTTACTGTATATGGTATGCACCATCACTTTTAAAAAGTGACAGGCCTTCCGCCTCAGTTCAGGTCATAATCTGTCCACATCTCTGCTTGAAAGTGGTATCCACTTATACTTAACTCTAATAATAAATCCAGGTGCTAGCAATTATCCTTAATGGACACACTTGGAAAATAATAATTGGAATGCATTTAGAAGTTGTAAATCCCTAAGAAGAACATGAGGTAAGCTACAGCAGGCAGCCTTTTACTGATAAAATGTGACAAGTAGTTTTAGCAGTCGTTTCAAATGATTTGAAAATTGGCATTCAAAGCTTGTTCAGATATGTAGCAAGGTGAAAGGAAGCTCAGGTGAAATAAGAATGTAGTATATTGTATACTGCATCAAACCCCTTTTAATTCAGCGTTACTTTATGTTTTACTTTAAGTGTATAACATTTGTAAATGTGTGTGTACTTTACTTTGAACTATAACACGGCTCTAATTGTGTATAGCCTACTGAGTTTAAAAATGAAACAGGAGTTAGTTAAAAATAAATTTAATTTTGGATTAATGCTGCCTGCTTATAATTTATGAAGGCAACCAGTCTTTATTAGCGGTCAGACTCCAGCAGTTTTCATATTCTCTACTACTGTATGTTCTTTTTTAGCTTTCCTAATAAGTCATTGCTGCAGTTGCTATTACTCCAAGATTCCAAACCGAAGCACAGATTTTTTTCTTCACCACCCTTAACTTTCATGGCAACTAAACACACAGTGAGTTACAGAAAAATAAGATTAAACTAGTAATTAAATAATGGACACATAATGTTGGGCTCCATTTATGTTAGTCAGTTTTAAATAACTTTGTTTTTCTGTCTGTTTAAACAAACCTGTGACTTTATGTATATATAGAAAAATATAAAGTGCTATACGTGGGCAAAGGCGACATGGGCATTAGACCTACTCCAGGTATTTAAAATCTTCAAAGGAATTAATAAAGTAGATCCAGCAAAATTCTTTCAGCTTAAGAGTGAATATGTACTCGTAAGACACAATCTTTCAATAAACTATTACTCCTTTTCCTCCTCCTCCATGTGAGCTTTGCCTACTGCCTCCCAACTCCAACTCATTGGTGGAGGCTGGACAGCTCGCTTTTATGTTAGTCTTGGGAGTACTTCTAGTACCGGGGCATAGCCCAGTGAAAGCACTTCTGGGTCTGAAGGAAGCCTCTTGAAACAGGAAGTCCATCCCCCTGCAGCACCCAAGCACCCCAACAGGATTGTCCCTCAGGACTATGACTCCCATACCACCCCCCCCCCCCCCCCCCCCCCCCCAGCATCCTTACAGGTCCCACACCATCTAAGCTCTCCCATCTATTACACTGGGGGAGGAGTTGTCCTGGATGCACTAACACCCCCACATTATCCATTAAGTTATCCCTTTGTATGGGATGTTGCTTCAGCTCCATTCCAGCTGGGTTATGCCTCCTTTCATGCTGTCCTTCCATTACAGTATCCAGGCGGGGAAAGGGTCCAGCACAGCATTCACAAAGGTCAAAGCATACTGGGGATAATAATACTTAAAAACACAGATTAGTAAAATTATGTCAAAAATAATTACAGGACAATATAAAGCATAAGTGTGTCCCAAGAAGTGCCATAGTCAAAGAAGACACAAAAGACAAATGGTATCATGTACGCATTGCTGTATGAGCCATGTCTCATACAGAAAGTGCCATCACCTGATTGCTAACATTTGCCCTTTAGTGTGCTTAGTACATACAGGATGTTCATTTGTAATAAATTACTATATCCATGTCTTATTCATGGGCACATATGTTCATTGTTTCTGGTTATTGTAAAGTTTCTGATGATGGTTGTGTCTTTTATCTCATCCCAATTGTACCAGTGCTGAAAAAGAATATCTGGTGAAAAACTGGCAATTGAAACACTCTGTTATTACCACCAATACCAACATCTATTTTTTTCCTGCAATCTATTACCATCAAGCAAGAGATCCCAATGTGAAACTAAGCTGCACAGAAACAGCTAATTCGGAAGTAAGGTGGCATGGTCATAGAGCAGCTTAAACTGAGCACATCATACTGTATATGCTTTTAGTTTTAGTATTGTGTCAATAATGACATAATGGCAAGACATGCACTAGTCAAAGGATTTGATTCAAATTTCATTCAACATAAAGACAACTACAAATTTTTGAAAGATATTACAGTAGAAGCTCACCAGCTCACTGGAAAAATTAAAAGAAATGTGCATTAACTCTAATCAGACAACATTATCTCCCTACTCTATTTTTAACACTGTCTATGGCAGAGACAGAGTTGGGCTGTTACTAATAATTGCTGCCAAAACAGTTGAGCGCCAGTGTGTTAACTGTCAGAAAGTAGTTGGAATGAACTGCTTTAGAGTTAATGAAGCCTATATGTTAATTCAGATAATGAAGCAGACTTGGGGGGAGGTACCTTTCAAGAAGACACCCCTGGGAACACTGAAATACCCTGAGAATATGCCAAGCACTTGACTGTAACCCAGGAGAACTTGAAGGAGATATCCAGACATACAGTAGCTGCAGAACCAAGTAATGACTTAAATATTTAAAATTCCAGAAAGAATCTCAGAATGTTAATACCAACTACATATGTAGAGATTAAGTAACATCCAACACAACTTTATTGCTTTTATGTTTCAAATTACAGGAAACCACCATAAATTTCACTGTACTGAGAACACATGAGAATAAACTTGACTTGAATAGTTTACCTACTGGGCCAGCAAACTACCTCCTAACAAAATCTCTTTTTGACTCCAACATTTTTACACATTATCTTTTTCACCTATAACACTTGCTTTCACATACAATCGATAGCGTTCTAAATATTACCAACCTCAGAAAAGTGTAAAAATGTGATTCCTTTATTGCCGATTTGCTATTTATGAGCATGGCTGCTGCATCAGTTAAATTAGTAGTTAAAAACCAGTCCAGTGTTAGTATTTATTTATGTGTGTGCCCTTTGAATGAAGAAATAATTTGGGAACAAGTGATATACAAGTAATTGCACCGAAAATAGCTGCATGACAGACAGGATAAATATTACCATTGCTTCCCACTGCTGTGGCTACCCTAGGATATATTAGCAATATTAGCTGTTGAAAGTTATATTTTACTAATGCTACAAAAAGTGGATTAGCAAAGTAAACAAATGACTTTAACCGACATCTGTAACTGTTAAATCCTTTGCTTTGTAGTGTTCTGTGAAGAGATATGCACATTAAGAGGTGTATATAAAGCTATATAAGATATGCTTTTTTGGAAACATAGCACAAGTGAATTTTGTTAGCAATCTTTATTTTAACAGTATTTATAGATTCTGATTTGTTCATGCCATGGAAATGTTTTCACCATCGATCTGAAAACAGTAATTACCAAAAAGATGGCACAATTTTCAACATTCCATTCAAGCAAAAAATGACATCCCTTTGACAAAGCATGAACACAGCACCCAGTACAATATACGGTGGACTCAGTGTTTAGACTCCTTCACCTTCAGCACAGTGCTGAACGTGAATGGGTCTGAATACTTTCTAAATCAACTGTAGTGGGAAAGGTACTTTATGATTAATGGTATGTACAGTTACAAAAAATCCTGTAAAAAAATACCATGCTAAGATTTCAATTCAGTAAGCATGTGTAGGCAACTTTTACAGCTAAATACTAACATTTCAATAACCATAATGGCTATGTCACTGTAAAACTACAAAGTACTGCAAGAACTTTCTAGAGCCTAATTGCACCAATGATACATTAAGCCTCCACTGCACCATGGTTTGCTATACTACCAGAACCATCTTTAACAAGACCAACTGTACCCATGACGCATTTACACTTCACGGCTCTTTTCATGAGTTTCATCCTTTAAAAATGCGCTTCTCTAAAAATGCATATCTTTTCAAGATTTTGCATGAAAAAATTTGTATTGTAACTTATAGAATGTTTCTAGCCATTTTCCTATTTTAGTGCACTCTAGAAGGAAGCACTATTTTTAATTTTTGTTACACTTCTACAATGATCTATTATTACTGATGGCTGCAACCATTTCATAGACTCTGCTCTCTGGACACTGTTTTTGGTTACTGGGAGGTGCAGTCCCTCAAGTTGGGGTGT
The DNA here is from genome assembly GCF_900747795.2 of Erpetoichthys calabaricus. Classification (NCBI taxonomy): domain Eukaryota; kingdom Metazoa; phylum Chordata; class Cladistia; order Polypteriformes; family Polypteridae; genus Erpetoichthys; species Erpetoichthys calabaricus. The sequence goes on from NC_041407.2 coordinate 39,627,198, forward strand.
CTTGACATCATCTATGCAATGGTTAAAGTATCAGTGAGATGCTTCACTTGTCATCTGTGATTTGGATAAACAAACAATTTGAAAGTTCTTCATGTATGTCTTTCTTGATCATCTTGTCGACTAATGTTTCTGGTTTTGGTGATAAAGAAAGCATTCTGTCTCTCCAGTCTTGGGAATGCTTTTGGGAGTTTTTCCTTGTCTTCTTCATGAGTCAGGGCTGGGGGCCTGTCAAAAAACAGGGTTCGTTAAAGTTGTTTGAGGCATTCCTTTTATGATTTTGGGCGAAATAAATAAATTGTTGTATCGACCCTTATTTTGAACTCTGACAAAGATTAATTTCCTGGTCCCTTACACTCTACTTCTTCTCACTTCAAAGTTCACTGGCAGTACAGATCTATGCAGAATGATTGTTAAACCTGGTATTATGATTTCCCATTAAATCCACACCAATATGCTACCCAGAGGACACATACATTATAACCCATAATGGATGTAAAGTTAGAGAGACATATCTTCGCAGCTACTTGCCATGCCTATTATTAGTTGGAGTGAATATGTGGTGGAGTGGTAGCTCTGAAGCTTGGGATCTGTGCCGGCAATCGGAAGGTTGCCAGTTCGAATCCCATAAACACCAGAAGTTACTTCCCTCTGTTGGGCCCCTGATCTAGGCCCTTAAACTGCAATTACAATTACTTCATCCTGGGTATGATGTCAACCTGCATCCAGCCATGCGAGCACGTCCTCCAACTTACAGGGTAAAATGTAAAGAAAAAAAAAAAAAACCTCACATTGTTCCAGTGTGGTGCTGAGGTGTCACCTGCTGCACTGGGGTCCCAATCCAGTTGGTTTGTCATGTGGTGGGGGTGGCAATATATGGGGAGTTATGATTTGTGATTTAGAGATCATACGGTTACCATCCTGTCATACAGCTATATGTTATTAAAAACATCTCCTGAAAAATCATTTTTGCATGGGCCTTGCTATTGCTGGATTTTTAGACCACTTGACTGAGCCTTGAGACCACTGAAGTCAAGTGGGCACAAATATTTCTGGCATTATTATTTTCCTTGTGCACAATTTGCCTCACTAACTATGATGCCTTCTTATACTTAAGATTTCAGCAATGGTGATGGGAAAGTTGCCTAAAAAATACTGATCAATGGTTTATACAAATCATAAAATACTAATTGCAATATAGAAAATAACTAAAACTCTGTAAGGTGCAATGCTAAAGTGCCAGCCCGCTAAAAATCCTATGCTGTGAGAAGGCAGATGCATTCCAGCTGGTCCATACATTTTCCTGCGGTGAAGAGAGTTTATTTCATTCAAAATCACAGTGGTGGTCTTCCATCCTCATGTAATGCAAATTTTAGCTGTTTTGTGCAAAGCATCCTAGCAATGCCCTTATCAATTTATTCTATCCATATCTCAATCATTTTAATAAATAAAAACACACACACATAAGTTAACATTTATATAAAAAACAAGTTAAATGAATTCTAAGAGTTAGTTTGAAAATCTGCAATTCTGAATTAGTAAGATATAACAGCAAACAGTCTGCATTAGTTGCCAAAACAGACATGAATTTCATTTAAGTTCCTTGAGTGAGCTGGAAGGGTATAAGATATGCAGTTTGTGCCAAGAGCTACTTTTCTAATTCATACTGGATCTGATGTGTTTTTGTTCTTTAACTTTTCTGAAGATAACTCATATTTATACCGAAAAGGCATATTTGCTTCCAAATGCCACATGGATCTACTCTACTGGTCACACTTTTCTTTGTTTCCTTTAGAGCCTAGTATATATTTGTGAGCTTATTTTATTCTCAAAGCATTAATATGCATGTCAAATGGGAATGAGACCGGTCAGGGTAGATCCTCTCATAGCAGTGTCAGTGCAGGTGAGGCAAATCTAAGACATGTGATTTATTCATTTAGTGTTTCAACATGATAAAACATCCTGTCATTTTCATTACGTGAACCTAATGGGCTTTTTACAAAAAGGCTAGTTCATGGGATGTCTGCTTCAGTTACCTTAAAATAATTGGCAAAAGAGCTGTGGCTGTGTCACACAATCTAACAAAGAAACTTACTTACGGTGCAAAAAGCACCAGAAAGTAAAAATCAGCCTGCAGTGTTTTTCTTCTCTATATACTGTACAGTACACAAGAGAAAGAAGACATACAATCATCACACACTGCAGGAAAGGCTCTAAAGAGCTGGGTGATTTACTTATTTTTAATCCTTCATCTTGAATTAGTGAGAACATCCAAACACCCTTCCCAGTGACTATCATCATCAGGGTTCAAGAAGAGATTAAGATTACTCTGCTACCTTCTGCAACCTGGGAAGGCTGAATAACTCATTCATCTGCTGTTATATTTATTATTTTATGTAACACTCAAGTTTCCACACAGGGCACACATCACTCTGAGAGAGAGACCAATGGTATCAAGGCTCTTTGAGGGAACTATATCATCAATCACAAAAAATGTATTAATTAAGTTGTCTGCCTAAAGCTAAAAATGCAGGGGTCTCACCTGTAACCTCATGCACCGCTGTGTTCAATGCGAACCGGAGCTCAGGCAGCTACTTTGTCCAATCCTGATGGTGGTCTCCAACAAAGGATGCAATCATTGTCTTCTGGGTCTGGTTCACCCGCTCAGTTCGATTAGATTGGGGGTTGTATGCTGTTGTCTTCAGATGAACCACCCGCCATTGTCTCCAAAATTCTTCAGCCACTGAGCCGGTAAACTGCAGGCCCTGGTCTGGGATGATGTACTTCGGCACCCCTTATTGGGTAAATATCTCGTCATTCAAGGTGGAGCATATTTTCTTGGCTGTGGCATTATCCATGGGGTAAAATAGTCCACAACCACCATCAGGTAGGTCTTCCGGTCCTTACTGGCAGGAAATGCTCCCATTAGGTCCACGCCTAGGCTCTCCCATGGGGTAGTGATGGTTACTGGCTGAAGCTGTCCAGAGGGGATACCAGGTGGGGTTTTGTATCGTTGACAGGTGGTACAAGTCTGGATATGGGACCAGACATCTTTGCGTATCGTTGGTCACCATGCCACCTCCAGGATTTTGAATGGAGTCTTCATACATCCAAGGTGACCACCAATCGGGCTATCATGGTAATATTGTAGGAACTTGGGCACATTTGTCTCAGGCACTACCAACTGATAATGGTAACCCCAATATTTTGTTAGAACACAGCGATAGAGTGCCCCTTGAAGTTCCCTATGTATTCTGTCAGGCCTCCCCCCTGGGCCCCATCCGCCAACATCTGGTCGACCAATCACTCCTTGATTATTCCTCTTTTCAGAGGTGACACTCTGTAGGCTCTGTGCTGAACCAGACCTGGGTCAACTGTGTGGATGTGGTGACACACCACCTCACTCCGACCCAGTTTGTCCATCCACACAGAGTGCCACCTCCTAAGCAGTGGCTGAATGAGCTCTGGCTGTTCAAGAATTGCCTTCTCTACTGGGCTGGGCTTGTCCACCAACTGCGCGAGGTAATAATGCAAGTTAGGCTAAACCAGATTGCTTTGAGCCTTCGTCCCAAAACGATGGACCTCATCCCCCAGCAACTCGTACTCCAGCCGCGACAGGTGGATGGTAGGACCTACTGATATGAGACAGTCCATTCCTAGTAATTAGGGCATTGACAGGTAGTCATCTTCCAGGATGTAAACTTCTGACTCCTAGTTCATCTCATGTAAACAAAGCCACATAGGAACCTTGCCCTTTGCCCCATGAGCCCTTCCATCTGCGAGAAAGAATTTTACTTTTGCACTTTCCCTTAAACTGCACATGAGACACTTTAAACTTTTCCCACAAGCTGTATTTCATAAGGGTATAAGTGCTACCTGTATTTACGACTGCCTCTCCAGTGACTCCTCACACTTGTATGGGCACCACTAAGAGGGGCAAGGTGGCTTGCACCAAGGTGAAATCGGCATAGGGATCTGCTGGGGCTTTCCCTCGTGGTTTGGGACAGGGGACTTCTTGAGACTTGGGCCTCTTTTGAGACCCACTAATCTCGATAGCTGCCCAGTCCTTTTCACTTGGGACTCCAACTTCACCAACTTATCCATTGATTTCACAACCCCCCTTAGATTTGCTGCCACCCGAGGGTTACATGCATCAAGGACACATCGCAATATCTCTTCCTCACGCATGTCAGAATGCCAGTTCAGGCACAACGCACAGAATTCAAAGACAAAGTCCTTGAGACTCTGAGATGGCTTTTGCACAAAGGTCCGGATCTTTTCTTCCAACAACGCCTGGTATTCAACTGAGAGGAACGCGTTCAGAAAGGTAGCGCGAAACTCTGCCCAGTTGTTACAATTTTGCTGCTCAGCAAACCATCAAGAGCACGCCGGACCGCTGAGTGCCGTGTTCAGCAATCCCTGCAGCTCAGCCCCACTCCAAGGATGCAGCTCCACGAAAAAAGTCGACCTCCTCTACAAAGTCGACAATGCTTGTGGGTGTGCACTGAGGGGCCAGCTTAGGGAACTCCATCTGTGGCACCGCAACGGTCAAGGATGACTGTCCCTAGTCGTTCCCCACTCTCGCTATAGGAGTTGACTGCCTCAGTGGCTGAGACACGGCACGCCACCTCTCCTGAACCTGCCTCCTGATCTCCTCTCTCATATTTGCTTCCAGGCACTGCACACACCGCGCGAAGGACTATTCAAGATGCTGCACGCTCACAACCACCTCGCCGGAAACTTGGGCGGTCGTGGCATTGATGAGGTCGTGGACGGTCTCATTCCGATTGATAAAACTGCGGGCGATGTCGTCAACCCGAGTCTCAAACTGCTAGCGCAGCATCAAGTCTTGCAGAATCTGTCTCTCGCATGACACACAGGGTATCCAGCAGGCTCAGCTCCTCCTTGAGAGGAGCTCTGACCATTACGTGACGTGGCCTAGGAGTCGGACGCATATCACTCAGCGGCACACTTTGCTCAAGCTCCACGCCCTGCACTGCACTTTCAACAGACATGACTTTTGTGTGGATGAAAGTGATATCAGACTTAGAAGGGAACGTGTAAGAAACCTGGCTCCTACCTGGCTCGCCAAAATCTCAGTTTGGGGAGAGAAAATGTTCGGTTGGGGAGAGAGTCTGGATTAGGACTCATCCCATTTCCATATCCTCCAATAAATTCATGGCTAAACTGGCTCTGAAGTGGTTCGGCCCGGCAACAATTGTCCAGCAGGGTCCGGTGACCTACGCAGTAGAGTGGGGATTGCCGGGGACCAAAAAGGTAGACATTGTTAATATCTCTAACCTCAAGCCTTGGTTCGGCCGTACACCACTGCCTGGGTGTGGGGATTGCAGCGGTGCTTAAAACTTCAACTCCCAGCAGTCCCTGCAGTGGCTCTGATTGGTCACCTACTGACGGTGCAGGGGCTGTTGGGTACAAAGAGGCTGGCCTGATATTTAAAAGGGGGCTAGTATTACCAACAAAAAAAAAGAAGTATTTTGTGTTTTGTGTCTCAAGTTCCTGTCTGTCTACCTTCCGTTGGTTTTCCTGTGTTTATTCAGTTTTGTCCTGGATCGTTTCTTGGTTGGGGTCTGGACTGTCTGCCATCTGCCTGTTACTTGAGAGCTGTCTGGGGATTTATGGCCATCCTGCAAAGAAAGGAGCGGTCCTGAACCCATCCGCCCTTCTTCACCATTTCAGGATATACCGGTAGGACTATCTTTACATTCCCATTCAACGTACACATCTCTGGATTACCTTCATTGTTACATTTCATCTGTTGCCGTTTTTCATGGACTTTATGGTGTGTGTTTTGTTTGTGCTTTGTTGTATTTAATGTATAATCACCGTAAGGGGAACAGGGGTGGGATCGTTGTTTTCATTATTATTGTTAATACATTCTTTATTTGCTGTTTTATTTCTGTTGGCTTTTTGTCTCTGTTTGTGAGTGCATGAAGGTCAGGCCAAGGCTGGCAGCATCCCTAGAATCTCCACTAAAAAAATAAATCACCATCTCTTCGGCGGTGTGAATCTTAGTGGCACCAGACCGCTACAAACTTAGAACTTTTCACTGGAACACTTCCTAGAGTTTACATGCCCCATTTAACTTTAGTCATGTATAGAAATCTGTGGATGAAGAAGTTAGAATGAGGATGTTGAGATGAATGTGTGGAGTTACAAAGAAGGACAGAATAAGAAATGAGACAATCAGAGGTACAATAAAAGTGGGAGAGATATCTAGGAAAGTACAGGAAAGATGGTAGAAGTGGTGTGGACATGTTATGAGGACAGACGATGAATATGTGGTCAAAAGAGTGATGGGAATAATAATTCTTTGCATTTATATAGCGCTTTTCTCACTACTCAAAGCGCTCAGCAATTGCAGCTTAAGGGCCTTGCTCAAGGGCCCAACAGAGCAGAGTCCCTATTGGCATTTACGGGATTCGAACCGACAACCTTCCGATTGCCAGTGCAGATCGCTAGCCTCAGAGCCATCACTCTGCCTCCCCTGGAAGTACAGGGGGAGACAAAGCAACGGAGGCCAAAGCAGAAGTAGACGGATATAGTAAAAAAAAGACTTGAAGGGAAAAGTCTTAACTAGGGAGCAGGACCGAGCTGTCTGGAGAAGGTTGTGCAAGCACATCAATCCCACATAGAACTGGGAAAAGATGAAGAGGAAGAAGAAGATTTGTAGAAATCTGTGGATGTGTGAAAGAGGAGACCTCTCATGAATTGATCAGTTTATTATTATCTTTAAAACCTGTCTTTCCTACAGATATGTGATATAGTGAGCACAATTGTTGGTGCTTGTTCTTCAATGCTCCAGGGACATTATTTCCATTTCCCAGATTCATCAATGTCTGCATGTCCTCCCCAAGTCTATATTGGTTTTCCCTGGCTACTCTACATCACTTCTGAGAAGGGTACCTTTTTGGATCTTTTATTTAAGTAAGTTATTCCTGCAGATCTGGTTAATGCCAATAACTTGTATGGCTATCTTAAAATTCAGTTATTATCAAGCAAGTCCTATTTTATGTTTTGTGAATGATAAGATCCTGAGCAGTTCATATTTTGGTTACTTAGTTAAGGATATGTACCATATGTTCTTTTTACTTAGTGATACCTCATAATATATTATGCATCAGTTATGCTTCTCTATATAGGGGTTTAGGGGTGCATACACAGTCACATGAAAAAGCAATGGATATTGCTGACTTTTTAAACATATTTGAACCAGAAACATTGCCTATACGTTAACATACGGAACCTAAAATTAACATTCTGTATTCATTCACATAAGCTAATTTAACAAAAATACAGACTTGTCATATGGAAAAAGTATGTACACCTCTACATTTATCAGCAATCCATAAAATTAGAATAAGGAGTTTCAGATTAGGTTAGATTAGAACCTCCTTAGGGAGTATGCAGGATGTATGCAGTGTCTCACATGTGCGATTAGGAGACAACTAAAGGGACTGAATAATAGTAATTCCATGCCTGACCAGCGAGGTGCACTAATTGCCTCTCTCAATCCCTTACAGACCATTCTCAGGAAATCCCGCCCGGTTCTGGCGCCAGTGTGACAGTGGCGTAGTTGGCAGGATGATGAAAACCCAGAAGAAAACAGGACCGAAATATAACCAGGTGGGAGAGTACTGAGTTTCTGAGTGGGGGGGTTCATCCCGTGGTTTGGCAAGACCCAGTACAGGCTCCGCTCCCTATAAAGTTTTCCAGGCCAGTAACAATAGAAAGGGAGAGTGTGGAGGAGTCACACAGGAGTGGGCTGGTTTCGGTGATATAAGCGACAGGGACTTATTATGCTCTCTCGGAGGACAGAGCTGTCCTCCCCTCTGGGGCTGAGGTCCCAGACAAAAGTGGGGCATCCCCAGACCAGCAGGTGAGGAAATTAAGGGCATGGGACTTCGACCCAGAGGGGCTGACCCGGGGCCAAGCTTATAACCTCTTGGAAATAGTGGCGTCATGGCTAAGGCCATTCGAGTGAACCACTCTCTTGATAGTCCAAAAAGCTGCCTGTTTTTTATTATTAGAACATCTCCCCAATCATCTCACCCAGCCGGTCTGGGGAGACTTCAGAAATATGGACGAGTTACTCACCCTTACAGTGGATGGCCCTACACAAGGAGTCAAACCCACGGGTCACCAGGTGGTTTCTTGACCTCCAACCTTATAAGTTTTCACTTATTCATCGTCTCTCCACACCAACATCGATGCTCTCTCTCGTGTTCATGACCTCTTGGTGTAGGATGCCTGACCCAATGGCTCTTGGCTGAGGCGGGCCTTGTCACACACGTGTGATTAGGAGACAACTAAAGGGCCTGAATAATAGTAATTCCATACCTGACCAGGGGACAGCGAGGTGGACTAATTGTCTCTCTCAATCCCTTACAGACCATTCTCAGGAAATCCCGCTCAGTTTCTGGATCGATGACATCACTTCCAATCTGGTGCTGCCAATGATGTCACTACCGGCCGATAGGCGCTGCCGATGACGTCACTTCTGGTTATGGCCTTGATGACTCCACTTCTTCCACTTGTCTTTAGAAGCCGCCATCTTAAGGCAGCTATTCAGTTCTGTTTTGGACTTGCACGATTAAAGAACTCTTGAAAAATGTACTTCTTTGCAACCAGGATATAATATATGGGTGGCTGCCCCAAAATTTTTCATGTCTCATTGTTCTTTTTGTGACAGCAGGAACCTGTCTTATTTAAACTACAGATGTTTAGGGTTCGGTGCTCTCATTGCTATTGATTTGTGCGGCCAGGATATAATATATGGGTGGCTGCCCCAAACCTTTTCATGTCTCATTGTGCTTTTTGTGACAGCAGGAACTTGTCTTATTTAAACTACAGATGTTTAGGGTTCAGTGCTCTCATTGCTATTGATGTGTGCGGTGTCATCGTGCAAAGATCAAAAGACTTCCATAAGGCCCTCAGAAAGAAAGTTGTGGATGCCTGTGAGTTTAGCAAGGCATTTAAGAAGATCAACAAATTATTTGAAATCAATCACTCCATGTAAGGAAATTCATCTACAAGTGTTATAGATTTCAAATAACTTGCCGGCCCACTTATGTTTTTTATTGTTTTACCCAATAAATACTTCAAAGCTGATTTCAAAGATGTTAATAACTTTTACGTAATACATGATAAAACACAGTTAAACTCTTTTAAAATGTTGTAGGTGAACAATGCCTAGGCTTTAAATCAAGTGAGAAACACCTTGCAAAAATAAACATCAACTGTCACACACAACATCAAACATTGTAAAAGAAAGACCAGGGCCCAGTGACTCTGCCTAATACGTTAAATTCATAACAGCATCGTAATAATGCTGATAATGCTTCATAGAAGGGTCTATATCAGCCCTGGTTACTGATAGATAACCACACACATGCAAATGCTTTGTTTGGTCTCAGTAAGTACTACCAAGCCCCAGTGAAAACATTTTAGAATACAGAGGTGCATTAATTATTCAGTTATTGCTAGATAATCTGACACCTTAAAACATTTTTTTTGGTATAAGTAAGAATTGCCAATCCCCAGTAACATTTTAGAAAAGGGGCTACTTACATTGATTGCACTTGCAAGTCACTAACTGCTACATAACAAGCCCTTATAATTTCTATTTTTAAGTGTTATCATATATTTCCAAACACATAACCAATATAGTATTCCAAGGGACTTTTTCACAAGGGAACCTGTAGTATAGCTGGTACAAATAATGGGAAAATAAAGGCTACTTTTACCAGGCCCAGCTTTCTGCACCAAAATCAGTGTATACAGATGCACATTCATTACTGGATGAAGTGGTGCATTCAGGTGCTTTTAGTTCTGGCAGAAGTTCTTCAGTCTACTAAAATGGGAACATGAGTGAAGCAAACAGCATGTGATTTTTTACTTTATTATGAATGTCTGTATCAAAAGGAATAGAACTGCTTTCTTGTCATGTGTTTGAGGTAAAATTTGCAGTAACAGCTTCACAGTTGCTTTCCTTTCATGAATTCCAAAGAAATGCATTAGCTAATGCTAATAAATTAGCAGACAGAACTTCTCTTATACATACTAATGTTTTTATGCTTTATGTCAAGTGGAAATGTGAACTGAAGTTACAGAATCTTGAAATGAATGAACGTTTTTAAAAAAGCTCACCCATACCAGTCAACAACCTTTGTGTTATACAGTACCTTTCTAACCATAATCTAACATTATTGAAACAAGGCTCTATATAAATACGGATCCATGTAATAGTGGTTTACATATATTTTTAAAAATCAGAGAACATGCACATTAAGTCAGGGTCACACTGTCAGTTAAAAGCAAGTACTGAATGAGATCATTACATTACATTTTACTGCTAAATCAAAATACTCTTGTTGTCTGGGTTTTATAGCAATATTCATTACTAGGCTGCAGAGGTACCTGGGAATCCATGGCCAGATTTCAAGCTTTTTAACTAACGGGAAAGAGTGTCTTTGCTGATGGCAATGTTTTTCCAATCTTCTATTGTCCAATTTTGGCGAGACTGTGTGAATTGTAGCCTCAGTTACATGTTGTCAGCTGACAGAAGTGGCACCTGGTGTGGACCTAGAGGTGGGCGGTATGACCAAAATTCTATATCACGGTATTTTTCTAAATTCTGCCGGTTTCACGGTATTAGATGGTATTTTTTTCCCCATGCATGAGTGGATGTTAACCACATTTTCCACTGCAATTACTGCAGTAGACTGGCTAAGAATAACCTATTAGACTGTTATGAGAATTGTACATTGTACAAAAAGACATTTTAATGTGCACACAAGTATTAATCCAGGTTTGCATGGCCCCATAATGTGATAGTTTTCAAGGGGGTGGCACTAAAGAGAAGGAAGCACATTGCATGACAGATGCAGTCAAAATATAGAACCTTTAATTGAACAAATTTTGCAAAAGCTTAAACTATGATTTTGACAACATATTTTCAACCATCCAAAGAGGCATTTAGACTTAGTAAAATATCCAGAGGTGTTTGTCAAAAGTTGGATTGCACTGAACACGTCTTAGAAAAGGAATAAATAGTAAATATTTTTTGTAAACCAACTACACTTTCTGTTAATGTTAACAATCTCTGTCCACTGACACGTTAAAGTGACTTTTTAAACAATTTTACCATCATTAAACTGCATAATATTTAAACTAATAAATAATAACAATAAAATATATAATAGTATTACTGATAGTTGCATCATTACTTCAAAGCTTCAAGCCCAGGTGCATTACACAGTATTCACCAAATTAAAATAAAATAAAACAAGTGCAACTTGGTGATGACATCTTACCAACTGTACAATCATTTAGGCAAACTGCAATAATATGGACTTTGCTTCAAGCTAAGCTATATACATAAATAATAAAAACTGCAACCTGCATTTATAATGCTGTTTGTGGTATAGCCCTATGGAACCGCATTAGGGCCACTGTGAAGAAAAAAAAATATGGACACGGAAGAAAAAAACAAACTATATGTTGAGAATAAATTCGACATGTTGACTATGTCAAGATTAAAGTCGACATTTCCACTTTATTCTCATAGTTTATTTTATAATTAAAGTAGAATGTTGTAAACTAAACTTCATCCTAAAATCAATGTTTAATTTACTAGATTTTCTCAAACCCTGTCACAAGTTAATGCAGCACATCAAATACTTTGTGTTAAGTGTTCCCCGACCCAGTCGTTAATCACTACACTTCTTAAACTGACTTCCTCCGCACTAAGAGCAGGCGCCTGCAGCAATCACCGCACAGAATCCATTCACTTCATGATATTCCTGCTCTCTACCAAAACCCCAGTTCCTATCTTTCCTTTTTCTTTCTCCACATTACCAATCACCACACGATAAACGTCTTTGTGAAATTAAAACTAGTTATTAACTTAGCCGACAGAGTGTTCAGAACTTTAAAAATATCTTCATTATACATGTTTAATTATGCCATCCATTCAGAGTTGCACCCATCTCTGAACGAGTCGCCAGCACAGGATGAATACAAGCAAAACATACACTAGCAAGTACAAAAACAAGTACAACTTGGCTTGCAGTATTATCCAGTAGTATAGAAACAGTATTTACACATCTGACCTTTTAAAACTAAAGTATCTCCAGGCGACGGACATGACTCCTTTTTTTCGGCAAAAGTTCTTCTGTTCATCATGTTCAACTTTTAGCTCAGTTTCGGAATGCTCTCTGTCCATTTTCACCGCGTGGCATACCTATGCTACCGCCCACTATTTGGTGGTGTAGCAGTGAAAAAGAGCCCTAGTGCAACAAATCTGTGTTTAGCGGTGTAGCAGTGAAAAAGGTCCCCACTTGAACAGTTTCCCGCTGTGCCATGTTCTGAACGTCGTTTAGGCAATTTAAACCGGTGTTGCGGTATAAGAAAAATCCATATCATAAAAAAAAAATAAAAAACGGTTTTCGGTATGAACCGGTATACCGCCCAGCACTATGTGGACGCCTGCTGCTCTAGCCCATCTGCTTCAACATTCAACGTGTTATGCATTCAGAGATGTTCTTCTACATACCTCGGTTGTAAAGAGTGGTTATTTGAGTTACTATTGGCTTTCTATCACTTCGAACAAGTCTGGCCATTCTCCTCTGACCTCACTGGATATTTTCCCTTTTTCAGACCATTTTCTGTAAACTATAGAAGTGGCTGTGTGTGAAACTCCCAGTAGATCGGCAGTTTCTGAAATACTCAAACCAGTCTGTCTGGAACCAACAATCATGTCACATTCAAAGTCACTTCAATCACCTTTCTTCTCTATTCTGATGCTTGGGTTGAACTTCAGCAGGTCATCTTCACAACGTCTAAATGCCTAAATGCATTGAGCTGTTGAAAATATGATTGGCTTATTAAATATTTGCAATATATGGCTGTTGAACTGGTGTACCTAATAAAGTGGCTGGTGAGTGTATACATACACACATATACAGTGCATCCGGAAAGTATTCACAGCGCATCACTTTTTCCACATTTTGTTATGTTACAGCCTTATTCCAGAATGGATTAAATTCATTTTTTTCCTCAGAATTCTACACACAACACCCCATAATAACAATGTGAAAAAAGTTTACTTGAGGTTTTTGCAAATTTATTAAAAATAAAAAAACTGAGAAATCACATGTACATAAGTATTCACAGCCTTTGCTCAATACTTTGTCGATGCACCTTTGGCAGCAATTACAGCCTCAAGTCTTTTTGAATATGATGCCACAAGCTTGGCACACCTATCCTTGGCCAGTTTTGCCCATTCCTCTTTGCAGCACCTCTCAAGCTCCATCAGGTTGGATGGGAAGTGTCGGTGCACAGCCATTTTAAGATCTCTCCAGAGATGTTCAATTGGATTCAAGTCTGGGCTCTGGCTGGGCCACTCAAGGACATTCACAGAGTTGTCCTGAAGCCACTCATTTGATATCTTGGCTGTGTGCTTAGGGTTGTTGTCCTGCTGAAAGATGAAGCATCGCCCCAGTCTGAGGTCAAGAGCGCTCTGGAGCAGGTTTTCATCCAGGGTGTCTCTGTACATTGCTGCAGTCATCTTTCCCTTTATGCTGACTAGTCTCCCATTTTCTGCCGCTGAAAAACATCCTCACAGCATGATGCTGCCACCACCATGCTTCACTGTAGGGATGGTGCCAGGTTTCCTCCAAACGTGACGCCAGGCATTCACACCAAAGAGTTCAATCTTTGTCTCATCGAAATAGAGAAATAGAGAAATAGATAGATAGATAGATAGATAGATAGATAGATAGATAGATAGATAGATAGATAGATAGATAGATATTTTTATTGTCATTGTCACTTTTTCAAAGGAACAACGAAATTGAAGGTGCAATCGACTCAGTGTGAGGAATAAGAGTTAAAAAGACAAGAAGAGAGAAAATAATAACAAACCGAATAGTAATAAATATACAAATTGCACTTGTTGACTTAAGGTCTATATTGCACATTGGAAGAATAATATGGAGCAGTTTTATTCTGAGTTCAGGGCCATGATTACTTTCGGATAAAAGCTGTTTTTAAGGCGGTTTGTCCTAGTTTTCATAACATAACAAAAGGTGGAAAAAGTGATGCGCTGTGAATACTTTCTGGATGCACTGTATACACACACACATATTTTATATATACACATATATCACAGTTTAACAGCTGTTATCTCTGGACTTTTCAGAAGTTGAATCGAATTATGGCAACGATGTATAGTATGATGTAATCTCAGAAGATGTCATTACTCGCATGAATGCTAGCATCACCATGTAGCAGGCAGGACCCTCAAATAAAACGGCGGGATTGCAGTTATTGTTTGAGGAGCACACCACCATTTTAAAGTTGTGGTTTAAATTTGAGAATGTTGTTGAAGAACAACGACAATGGGGATGTGAGTTTGCAACAGAGCCACCAACATGCACTTATTTGTGAAAGTTTGAAATCCATGATACCATGTATGATGTGTACAAGAGATGATCTGGGAGGCCTTGTACAGCAAGATGTCCTGCTTAACACTAGAATTACCAGAGCCTACGAAAAAACTCGTAGACCCGGCCCACCTTAAATCGCTTCTTAAAACCTTTCTCACCTCTCCGCCAGCGTCTTTTGTCATCTAAATGTACTGATAAAGACAAGCTGCCAGCAGCCGGCTATTCCATCCCCCCAACGACTTAGAACGTAAACGAGCTTTTCCCAGCTCATGCCTTGATTAATTATCTGGGAGTGAAGTGGAGTTTTAGAGTAGAAATAATAGATTGTTATTTGAAACACACGCATTTCATATGTGTTGTATTTCTACAGTAATCTGTGTAAACACATTGTTAAAACAGAAACGTTTTATATATTCTAGTAGCAAATGACAAAATGTAGGCATAAACTATATAATGTATGAAGCCTGAAGTCCAAATATCAAAGAAACACTTTCACAAAAGGTACAAAAAAAAGCCACCGCCAAAAAAACCCGCCTTAGTGTGAGACATTGACATGAATTAACTATCACTGCTTCCGTGGCGCAACAGTATCAGTCGCTGACTGGGAATCAGAAGGTCATGAGTTCGATCCTGCACAACTCCCTTTTGAGAAGTGTTCTTATTTTCACTATTTTAGAATAAAAAGATACATTTGATTTCAGTCTGTAACAGCCGGTGTAATTTATGATATTTGTAAAGGTTAGCTTTATTTTTTTAAAATTCACTTTTCATTGTCTCAGTCGCGTTCAGGATCCATCCCTACCGCCCCCCACCTGACACTGCTGTTTTCACATAAAGACGTGCTATAGTTCTGCAGTGTATCACGATACATACGACCGCATGTTTTTTTCCCCCAATATTGCCAGTCCCCACGTGTTGCTGTATGCTGTTTCTTTTGTACTCCAGGACATGCAGAGGAAAGCATAGTAAAGAGCAGTAACTTCAGCGCTATATGCAATCATCAGACACTCCCCATCTGATGCTGTTTTCACATAAAGACGCGCTAAAGCTCTGCAGTGTACTTGTGACTGCATTGTAGTACCAATGCTTGCAAACTGAAGTGTCTGCATGCACTTTTCGTGGCATTATACGTGTATTTTTTGAGCATGCCCATGTAGCTCAAACACAGGAACATATGTTGATGTAAAAGTATAACAAAACAAGAGCACTTTTATTCAAGACTATAACCGAAGAAAAAAGAAAGCAAGTTACAGTAGGCGGTTGATATGACAGCTTGCGTGGTGGAATGCTAATAACTGCTGATTTCCATTCTGTGCTATATAACTGTTAACATTTGAATCTGATGATTGCATATAGCGCCGTCTTATTTAGTGTGCGCAAGAACATGCAGGTGGCCAGTTGCTGAGTGCTACAACGCACATTTTAAAAAAAGAAAGAGACAAATATATGTGACGTTTTGAAGAAATCATTTTATGACGCGAATAGTACCAATCAGAAAACATCGTCGATGTAATGCAATATTATTTGAAAACGAACAGCGTCAGATCGGGTGTGAAGTTATACTGGCGCTGTTTGAGTCAGATCAGAAGCTGAATAAGCTGAAAAAGCTCCTGTTCTGACTCTAAGTAAAAAAGCATGAATTAATCAACAGAAATAACCGCGATTGACATTTTAAAGTTAACGATTTACAGTGCATACCAATTTATAAATTCAATGTCCGTTTGAGGAAAAAAAAAAACACTTTCTTCAAAGCTGGGAATCGAACTCGCGTCTCTGTGGCACAGTAAGGCATCGGTGCTCCAAGTCAGCAAACCGTAGCATTAAGCCACGGAAGCTGTTGTATCATCCTTGAACCTTTTGTAAAAGTGTTTATTTGATGTTTGGACTTCAGGCTTCATAGATTCTATAGTTTATGCCTACATTTTGTAACATTTATTACTAAAATATGAAAAAGTTTCTGTTTTAGCAATGTGTTTACACAGATTACTGTAGAAACGGAACACGCATGAAATGCATGTATTCCAAATAACGATCTATTATTTCTATTCTAAAACTCCAGCAGTTCAGTCACTCCCAGATAATCAAACAAGGCATGAGCTGGGAAAACTTAGTGAACGTTCTGCGACGGTGGGGGATGGAATAGCCGGCTGCTCGCTGCTCCTCTTAATCGGCACATTTAGAAGACAAAAGAGAGGTGAGAACGGTTAAAGGTGGGCCGGATCTACGAGTTTTTTCGTAGACTCTGGTAATTCTAGTGTTAATCGGCTGTAGTGTTAGAAGAGTTAACACGCTTGCCATGGAAGTCTACCAAACGATGTGCATGTGAGACAAGTGTTGGTAACCATTTTGAGCACTTGTTGTAAATGTAGAAGTCAAAAGTGACTTAAATTCATCCATTGATATCTGTATAAATTTAATATCACAACTTTCTTTTGCTTTCTATTGCTCCCACTGTATATACAAATACATGTATGCAAATATATATATACACACACACAATGAACACAAGTCAGGACAGAACATCAGCAAAAGTAAACCTCAGAAGAAAGACAAAGTTGCTAAGCCGCTAACATCGGCAAAACAGTATCCCTTTTACTTTTCCTCCTGCCGCTAATGCACTACTGATGCGAGCATGTCGGCAAAACAAAACCTTCTAGGTGAGAGATGCCCAGAGTAGTTCCTTCCAATTACCTGACATCTCTACATTTCAATTTTTTTTCTGATGATTTCAATAGTTTCTAGAACCCCAGTCTTTTTACAGCAGCACCAAACACACCACACTAATTCTTTTCTTTTCTCTTCCACCACCACTCCTCCAAGCTTTGTCCTCCTCTTCCTGACTCTGGCTGCTGGCCCCTTTTATAGTTCACCCAGAAGTGCTCCAGATGCTTGATTGCCAAGTTCCAGCTGCAGTTCCCCCTGGCGGCGCCTGAGGGACCTAACAGGGCTGCCCCCAATTCCAATTCCCATGGAGCCCTGCAGGAAACCGAGGCTCTGCTCCAACCCAGGGGGGCGACCATCTAGCGTCTAGGGGGAGGTATTGCACCATGGCTGCTCCCCCGAGCATATAACGAAGGGGCATCCCAGCTGGTCATGGGCCCCAACCGTACGCCACAATATATATATATATATATATTCACACACACACACACACACATATATATATACACATACATACATACATACACATATAGATAGATAGATAGATAGATAGATAGATAGATAGATAGATAGATAGATAGATAGATAGATAGATAGATAGATAGATAGATAGAGCACAAAAAACAGACAGATTTGCACTTTATTAAAATTAATAAAACTAGCCAACCCGCGGCATAACATACGCCGCATAATTATGTATTGATGGGTGAACACTTGCTGAACGACACAGTTGTCCAAATGGGGTGGGTTTGTGGATACCACTGTGAATGAATGAAAAGATGGACCTCTGGAGAGAGCAACATACAATTGTCCGTGACTGAAAGCGGGATCGTCTGTGACGATGGAGGCCACGTTGGTGAAAGTTACTTCGTCGGTAGGGATAAGTTTCAGCACTTGTTCATTAAGGTGTAGCGAGTCTTCGTTGTTGACGCTTAATATAGCTTGCGTACTGAGTTGTTCCGGAGTCACAGTTGAAAAACACTATTTTAATGTCTTTTAAGCACAGGGAAAAAAATTAACATGTGAAACATCCATAATGTAATAAGCCACCAAGAAAAGTAACATTGCAACAATGCACGCTACGATCCGATCGCTGTAAACAGAAGTGAAAACAAAATCGAGGCCGGTGCATTCTTTAACTGCCTTGTAGCGCAATAGTAGTGCTACTGTTTTGCAGTAAGGAGACTGTGGAAGATTTTGGGTTCGCTTCCCGGTTTCTCCCTGTGTGGATAGCGCTTTGAATACTGAAAACACTGGTATATCAATGTAATGAAGTATTATTATTCTTATGCGTCCAGCGCTCTCTCTCGCGCGCGTGTGTGTGTGTGTGTGTGTGTGTCGCTCGCTCGCTGCACGTGTTCCTACAGGCATACCAGTAAGTGAATGAAAAGATGGAACTCTGGAGAGAGCAACATACAACTGTCCGTGACTGAAAACTGGTTTTGGTAGATACATGCACATCTTTTTGAAAGTTTGGCCCTGTGCCTTATCAATTGTCATCGCAAAGGCAAATCTAACAGGAAATTGTCTTCGTATTAAAGTAAAAGGCAAATTATCTGAGACAAACAAACTGTTTTACACGCTGCATACCAACCGGAGGAGTAGTATACGCCGCATAATCATGTTTTTTAAGCAGAGGGAAAAAATGAACATTTGCAAAATCCGTAACGCCGCTTTCAGTAAGTACAATGCACACGCGTTTAATTTGTCAGCCACTTTCTGCCAGCCGTCTTTTCTGGTTTGGGCTGCTTTTGCAGGGTTACCACTTGTGCATATTAAATCTTGAAATCCTTCGAGTAACTAATTAACTAACTAACACCCACCCACCCAGCTTGTGAGAAAAAAATGTGCCCGTTCTTTCATCATTTTGTTGCAGCCTATCAAAGACTTGCTGATCATGTTTTCTAGAGTCAATATACAGTTGAACTTCGGTTCACGACCATAATTCGTTCCAAACCTCTGGTCGTAAACCGAGGCAATTTCCACCATAGGATTGTATGTAAATACAATTAATCCATTCCAGACCATACGAACTGTATGTAAATATATTTTTTTAAAGATTTTTAAGCATAACTATAGTTAATCATTACACCATAGGATGCACAGTGTAATAGTAAAAACATTGAATAACACTGACACAAACACCCAGGCTCCCTGCTCAGCTGCATGCTCTCTCTCTCTCAGCAGCATGCGAGCCTCCCCAGCCCCCCCCCTCTCAGCAGCACACGAGCCTCCCCAGCCCCCCCTCTCTCTCTCTCAGCAGCACGCGAGCCTCCCCAGCTGTAACATTGCAGCAGTTGTATAAACACTTTTTTTTTAAATGAGTTTTAAGCACAGGGGGAAAAAAACCCAGCCTCCCTGCTCAGCTGCATGCGCGAGGCGCTCTCTCTCTCTCAGCAGCACACGAGCCTCCCCAGCCCCCCCCCCCCCCTGTCAGCAGCACAGGAGCCCCCCCCCCCCCCTCTCTCTATAACATTGCAGCAGTTGTATAAACACTTTTTTTTTAAATGAGTTTTAAGCACAGGGGGAAAAAAAGGAACATTTGAAAAAAGGAACATTTGAACAAATCCAAACTTTATTTAAAAGCCAACCAAGATAGTAACATTGCAGGAGTTCACCATTTTTAATCAGGCGACTGACAGTAGTGGAGTCAGGCACAGAGAAGGTCAGCTGCTGAGAAAGTGTCTCGACTGTTGCAGGGCGGTGAAGCAGGTGAGACGCTAATGAAAAAGAGGCACAGGGCTTATTGGTTTTTAAAGACTGCTTCCTTCATTGTGTTTTAACCTCAGTTTTAAAGGATTGCGCGGCTCTCTCTCTCGCGCTGCCTGTATGTGCGCGGCTCTCTCTCTCTGGCTGCCTGTGTGTGCCTCTGTCTCTCTCTGGCGCTGCCTCTGTGTGAACCAAGGTTTCACTGAGGTTGACTAATGAAAAGTCAACGTGGCTCAGAGCTGCATGTGGAGTGTGGCACAGACAAACAGAAATGATGGCATGTTTTCCGGGGCGTCGCGTCCGAGTTGGTGGGCGTGGCTCTGCGAGTTGTCGTCGTATCCAATGGTCTTAGAGTTGGTGGGCGTGGCTCCTTCCTGCGTGAGCCATGGGTGTCTTACTTGTCGGCGGCTTAGTGAATCCACGCCCCTTCCGGCGTGCTTTCCATGGGTGGCTACTTGTCTTCTGGCTTAGTGAATTATATATATAGATGTTGCTTAGATTGAATTTTACTGATGATGTTATTTCTGCTAAGTCTATCCTACTGAAATTCAGAAAAGGCTGTAGAGAGCACATTCTATACTAGGTGTGTGTCCTTCCACACTGGAACCTATTGATGTAAAAGCTCCCACCTGCACAACTGACTGCTGCTCCCATTGGACCTACTGTGGATATTATCAGAATTTTTAGAGACAAAAATGCATTTTTTTCCCTCAACTTTATCCTTCAGTCTGCTGCCTGCCAATAAAAAGCATAAAATCTTTCAAGTGTATTAACTGATTAATATTATAATTAATACAGTTATCAAGGAATTAATAAAGAAATCCATAAAAAACAAAATTGAAACACTCTGTCTGAGTTAAATTATGCATTGTGAGAAGGCAGAACTCAATAACCAGTCAATCTGTATAATGTCTCCTGCTCATTAGGTGTTGTCCTCTGTGAGCTAAAACAATAATTTCATCTGAAATGTGAATTTTGTTATGTAAAGTATGTAATGTTTTATTTATTAGAGGGGATATATTCTGGAAAAAGCTAAATGAGATATTCAAAAATAAATTCCAGCAATCTTAACTTGACATACACAATGCAGGTAATCTCTTTCTTGTCTTCGGGAATTACATTCCTATCTCTGTTCATTCATCCATTATTCAAAACTGCTTACCCAAGAATGCTTCACTTTATTTAATAAGACTTTTTGTCATTTCTGTTGATTAAAAGGACATTTCAGAGATATTTAAAATGTTTTACAATGAAGGTCAAAATTTTTCTTTCTAATTTGTGTACTTGGAAGAAACTGCTTTATGCTTTTCAAATGGTACACACTCCTCATTTGAATCAATTCACGTTCATACATTTAAGCTTAAGTGTAAGCTGCCAATGGAGGTAAGAATCTGGAAAGCGCTACATACTCTTTCATCAGATGCTGTCACCACCAAACGCAAGCACAATAGCACAGTTGCACCCTGTAAATGTCGTCAGACTTCACTTAGTCACAGATTAACTTCCTTCTTGTTCTGTTTGCCTTGTCAACAATTCATGCATTAGGCATCACACTGTTCTGCTAGATTTTCATTTGCTGTGAAAGTTAAATCAATGCAACAAGAAAATTATTGGTTTATGGGCAAATTTCCAAATTTTTCACTATTTTTGTTCTTTCAACAGCTTTGTGAGGTGCATAGGTTTAATAAGAAAGATACATTTTTAACAGAAAGCTTGTTACAGTTTCATCTGCTTGAATTTACCCAAATGAAGACATTATTGGGTCTGATGCTCGACAAGTTTCATACCAGTTGCTTCCATTTTCCTATTGTGAAAATTGACTAGCATTCCTTCTCATGTTGAGTCAGTAGAGCAGGCACAAGAGACAAATTTAAATCCCACATTTTCATGCTGCTACCTGAAAGGCAAATCAATCCCCTCAGCCTTTGCAGTAATTTGACACAGTCATATCTGCCTGGTATTTTTACAGTAAAAAATCACTATTTTTCTGACTGCATCATGTGTCAAATATAGCTTCAAGATTGAAAGTGAGGCACAGAAGAACTAATTTTTAAAGCCCTCAGGAAACAGGCTGGAGAGCCATCCATCCTTTTAAGAACAAGGAGCTATGATCTGTCTGATTACTCTAATTATTCAGCCAAAGATGAAAACTGTCATTCCTTGAATCTGAAAAATTCTAGGTAAGATGCCTTCACCTGGATGGCTGGTAAAAATCTGGTAAAAGGCAAAAGCTATTCCAATTGATTATTTTATCTTCTTTTTACACAGTGACTTTCATGATGGATATCGCAAAACAAAGTGATTCTCAAATGTGAAGTTCATGAAGATATAACAGTGTCGCCACATATCTAAGTAAAATATAGTATGAACTATGTTTAACTGTAAGTGAACTAGGCATTATGCATAATATTCAAAAGAATTCTTTAATGTAAAATATAGATACAACTTTAGTGTATCTTAATAAATACATTAAAAAAGTCTAATTTTGATAGTACTGAAATCCAAAGAACTACAACTTTCTCACAAAATTACTTCATTGAATTTTACAAATATTATGCCACACAATATATTGGTACACTGTGTATGAGTGCTTGTTGGTCACTGTGTGTGTGTTTGTGTGTAGAGACTGTATTTTCTCTTGTGCCTTTGTGTGACTTCTCAGATGACAGTTACTTCTTCTGATGTCTCAAAGATATACATGTTAGGTAAGTCTTATGATTGAATTGGCTCCATGTCAGCAAGTATGGCTTTGAGAATTGGTTTATGCCATGAAGGACTAACACCCCCATCCAGGCTTGGCTCTTATCCTGCTTCTGACATCATAGGCATTAATTCAGGTTCCCTAGAAATCTATACAGAATAAACAGATTTAGAAAATAAATTTATGGGTATTACTAGCTATGTTAATAGTCTAAGATGAGTTGAAATCTAAGTAATCAACGTAGACCTCATGTTTTATATTTGATACATGGGTTGCCCATTTGATCTAGTATACTAATATGCACCTGATCCCTTTTTCTCTCGCAGCAGACTTTTCTTCTACAGAGCCACATGTTATTGCCACTTCCTCTCAAAATTCCTCGATGAAATGACCATTTTTATAGTCAAAAGTGCTTTTCTGGGAAAAATCAGTGGTGGTTGCTATCACATTGGCCTAGTTTAGCAACTCTGACCTAGTCATTTTGGAGCTTTGCTTTCCTAAAGTATGTGTTGATGTGTCATTATTTTCGCTCAAAGTTAACAGTCATTACAGTAAACCTTGTTTATGTGGCCAGAGTGGGTACAAGAAAGTCACTACTGCATTGCTGTCGCCAGTGTATAACGTTGGACAACAGAAAAAGCTGCTAAGATCAATTTTTCTGTTTTTAATACCTCACTTGTTTTTTTTTACCATCATTTCTAATTTATCCTAATCTAATTTTAAATTTTTTGTCACTTCGTCTACAGTATTTGCCAATTGTTAAATTTTTCTTCCTAACCCTTGCAACCAGACAGATGAACAGATATAGAGACACACACACGTCCACTAATATAGGTAAAGTGATATAGTGATAAATAAGTACAGACATTTCTGCTCCTATGTGTTGTATTGATAAGGGTGATGAGCCAGAGTACAGTAGACAGGTGGGGAAATTTGCTTTTTGGTGCAAAGAGAATTGTCTACACCTCAACAACAGCAAAACCAAGGAACTGGTTATTGACAATATAACAATATAAGAACAGGCAGAGAAGAGTCTTTGTCCTTAGTAGACTGCGTTCCTTTAATGCTGGTAGTGACATCCTTCACATCTTCTATAACTCTGTGATGGCCAATGCAATTTTCTGTGCTGTAGTTTGCTGGGCCAGTAACAGTAATTCAATAGAAGTCCACCGAATCATCAAGGTGGTTAAGAAGGCAGGCACAATCATTAGACACTTTCTTGACTCACAGGAGGTAGTAATAAAAGTTTAAAATGAAGATCAAACAGAAGTCCTTTCTATGACACATTATCAAGGGGCATGTGGCAGAAAAAGCCCCTTGTTATCAACCCAGTATGCCCTTATTACATTTCACTGTGACTGCTCTATTATTAATGTTGGTCAAGTCAGAAATTTTTTGTTCTTCTTCACAATTCTTTTGTGTTAATGTGTTTAAGTGAGTTGTTTAAATAGCTTCTGTAAAAGCAACATTTCACTTAACTAATTAAGTTAATTCACTAACTATCTAACTGAGAGTAAAACTAATGATTTCTTGATAGCCTAGAAGATGCCAACTCAGATGAAAAACCATCTACCTTACTCTGATATTCATTGTTTGTATATATATATATATATATATATATATATATATATATATATATATATATATATATATATATATATATATATATATATATATATGTGTGTACATATACTGTATACAGTGCATCCGGAAAGTATTCACAGCACATCACTTTTTCCACATTTTGTTATGTTACAGCCTTATTCCAAAATGGATTAAATTCATTTTGTTCCTCAGAATTCTACACACAACACCCCATAATGACAACGTAAAAAAAGTTTATTTGAGGTTTTTGCAAATTTATTAAAAATAAAAAAACTGAGAAATCACATGTGCATAAGTATTCACAGCCTTTGCTCAATACTTTGTCGATGCACCTTTGGCAGTAATTACAGCCTCAAGTCTTTTTGAATATGATGCCACAAGCTTGGCACACCTATCCTTGAACAGTTTCGCCCATTCCTCTCTGCAGCACCTCTCAAGCTCCATCAGGTTGGATGGGAAGTGTCGGTGCACAGCCATTTTAAGATCTCTCCAGAGATGTTCAATTGGATTCAAGTCTGGGCTCTGGCTGGGCCACTCAAGGACATTCACAGAGTTGTCCTGAAGCCACTCCTTTGATATCGTGGCTGTGTGCTTAGGGTCGTTGTCCTGCTGAAAGATGAACCGTCGCCCCAGTCTGAGGTCAAGAGCGCTCTGGAGCAGGTTTTCATCCAGGGTGTCTCTGTACATTGCTGCAGTCATCTTTCCCTTTATGCTGACTAGTCTCCCATTTCCTGCCGCTGAAAAACATCCTCACAGCATGATGCTGCCACCACCATGCTTCACTGTAGGGATGGTATCGGCCTGGTGATGAGCGGTGCCTGTTTTCCTCCAAACGTGACGCCTGGCATTCACACCAAAGAGTTCAATCTTTGTCTAATTAGACCAGAGAATTTTCTTTCTCATGGTCTGAGAGTCCTTCAAGTGCCTTTTGGCAAACTCCAGGTGGGCTGCCATGTGCCTTTTACTAAGGAGTGGCTTCCGTCTGGCCACTCTACCATACAGGCCTGATTGGTGGATTGCTGCAGAGATGGTTGTCCTTCTGCAAGGTTCTCCTCTCTCCACAGAGGACCTCTGGAGCTCTGACAGAGTGACCATCGAGTTCTTGGTCACCTCCCTGACTAAGGCCCTTCTCCCCCGATCGCTCAGTTTAGATGGCCGGCCAGCTCTAGGAAGAGTCCTGGTGGTTTCGAACTTCTACCCCTTACAGATGATGGAGGCCACTGTGCTCATTGGGACCTTCAAAGCAGCAGAAATTTTTCTGTAACCTTGCCCAGATTTGTCCCTCGAGACAATCCTGTCTCGGAGGTCTACAGACAATTCCTTTGACTTCATGCTTGGTTTGTGCTCTGACATGAACTGTCAACTGTGGGACCTTATATAGACAGGTGTGTGCCTTTCCAAATCATATCCAATCAACTGAATTGACCACAGGTGGACTCCAATTAAGCTGCAGGAACATCTCAAGGATGATCAGGGGAAACAGGACGCACCTGAGCTCAATTTTGAGCTTCATGGCAAAGGCTGTGAATACTTATGTACATGTGCTTTCTCAATTTTTTTATTTTTAATAAATTTGCAAAAATCTCAAGTAAACTTTTTTCACATTGTCATTATGGGGTGTTGTGTGTAGAATTCTGAGGAAAAAAATGAATTTAATCCATTTTGGAGTAAGGCTGTAACATAACAAAATGTGGAAAAAGTGATGCGCTGTAAATACTTTTCGGATGCACTGCATATAAGAAAAATATATAGTCACTCAAGCCCATCAGAAGGTTATCTTCAGGGCTCATCTGATGTAAGCACTACAACCCCAGGACAACATGGGTGCAATTACTAAGTATCATGTCTCTTTTTTTACCCATGGCTCTGAGAAGACACCCAGTGAGTGCAACTGACACAGCTCCTTTGGGTCCACAAGCTATAAAAGCAGGGTGCTCCTGGAAGGAGGCATCTCATTTAAGAGATGATCAACACGTAAAACTGTGATCCAACCATGAAGGTTGACCGCTCTTTAAAGCACCCTTGCTTTAACCAATCACAAATTCTGCTTTCTGTTGATGATAGCACCATTGTGAGCCTGTTATTTATTTTTTCTGTTGCACCAGTAAACAGGGTGGTCTGGTTGCCACCCCAGCTTTTCATTTGTACTCTTGCATTACTATAGTTAACGATAAAATATACACAAAAACATACATACACACACAAACAGCTGTTTAATTCAAAAAGAACATCTGCATGAACATCAAGATAGGGATACACAAACCTCCTGATCCTTCCTTTGTCACTAATTC
Organism: Erpetoichthys calabaricus; assembly: GCF_900747795.2. Lineage (NCBI taxonomy): Eukaryota > Metazoa > Chordata > Cladistia > Polypteriformes > Polypteridae > Erpetoichthys > Erpetoichthys calabaricus. Next base: position 39,653,630 of record NC_041407.2, read on the forward strand.
AATTCTGTGGCTACTGCTATATTGTTGTTATAAAGTAAATATTAACAATTTGCTAATATCTATCATATGTTAAATTGTAATTCTGCAATATATGAAGAAATGCTTTAAAAAATAACAGTCACATGTAAAACTACACCCCATTCCACTATCCAATACTGAAAGAATCATTGACATCATTTTAATTATTTAAGTTATGCCACAACTTTATTAATCTTATTGTGGCTGGCACAGTGTCACATCCATTATTACTGCTGTCCCTCTGATCCAGTTTTCTGGGTGTGAATCCCACTCTTGGACACTGCTTTACTTTAATTTGGATGTTCCTCCTGTGCTAACATGAGGTTTTCTCATAGGCATCCTGTTTCATTCCACATCCCAAAGATGAAGGCCAACTCTAAATTTGGCTAATAGTTAGTGAATATGGTGTGTGTGTGTGTATGTCATCGGGCAGGTCCCTGTCTTAACCCCTATGCTGAAGGGTCAGAAATTGATCTGAGTTCTTTAGATGGATAGATGAAAATTTACCATAAATGTACCATATTGATTTAACTCATTGAACATTATATTATTGTTACATAGCAGTAATGTTTTAAATTGATGGAAAGACAGACATTAGTAAACATTTCAAATATATTGGTCAACAATGGTAAAGTTCATTCATGAATGGTAGAACAGGTACACATTTTTATAGCATATTTTTTAAAGATCAACACCACCCCAGCTCCACACTTCTGCAGGCGCCTAATTTCATCTTTCTGCATTTTGAAATACCTGGCTGTGTGAATTTTACTTTCAAAGATCATTAAAGTAGATTATTTTGTAACTGTTTACATCACAATATTGATTTGTGTCTCTTTACTTTGGTGTGAATGCTAACAAGATTAAAAAAATAATCTTCCTTATAAACCAATTGCTGTATATTATCTCATTTACAACACAATCAAATACAGTTTATTTTTGCATAGCCCAAAATCACACAGGAAGTGCCGTTGACAGCCCCCCAGCCTTGACTCTCTAAGAAGACAAGGAAAAACTCCCAAAAAAAACCTTGTAGGGAAAAATGGAAGAATTTATATTATACTTTCAATTCTACTTTGAGTTTTAATAAATTTTGCAAAAATTTCTGAAAACGTATTTTAACTTTGACATTATAGGGTCATTGGAGTAAATTGATTGGCAAAAAATTCAAGTTTATCCATTTAAAATTAAATTTACAACAATAAAGTGTGCAGAAAGTGGAGGTGTCTGAATCCATTGTATATTTCAATATTTCTTCTCAGTGCCTAACTGGAAGGATGTTGGTGATGTTCAGCAGCACTGTAAGAAACAGCTGTGAATGGATGTCAATTCTTCAATACTAAAGGGAAGCAAAATACTGAAACTAATGGCAGCTAGTCATATCAGAGCTCCATTGCCTGCAGTTAGTTTCCATTTGTCTTCTTGTCTATTGGAGCAAAAGAAAGTGACAACTACATATTTTGTTTGCCAGCTAAGTCCAAAAGCTCTCTCTGTCTGTTGCTGATTGATAAGGTTTCTGAAGAAAGCACCACAGGCTAGCTATTTACATGTTCTATTTTTTTCTTTCAGTTGCACACATTAAACAATCATGAGTGCACACACAGGGTGAATGGCCAGCCATGGTATTCCCAAAGCTGGGGGCGCTCTGAGGAACATGTACTGCCATTACGATGTGTGATCAATTATAACTCAATTAAGTCATATAGATCAGTCATGGCATGGGCTTTAACATTTCCAGTAAACGTAAGTCTAAATGTCTGTATAAGGAAATGCAGAGACACACATTTGTAGAATCTGAAACAACCTAACGATCCTGTCTCTTTTACCAGCCTCAGTGTTTGTCCAGTATTGTCGCATTACAAACTGGAATTAAAATGTATTTTCAGTTGGATTTTATGTAATGGACTTAACAATAAACTCAGAATTACTGAAGTGGAACGAAAATAAAATACCTTCACTGCAAAACATTTTTTCTTAACAAGTAAAAATTTCTTATTTTAAGGTAATATATCTAATATTTTGCCCCAAGAGATTAAATATCTCATGTTGCAATGATACTTTCTAGATTATTTTGCTCAATTCAAGATAACTGGTCTTAAGATATCTGACTTAGATATAAAGTGTAATTCCAAGACAATTTTGACTTAAAAAAGGCACAACTGTGAGAGAAAAGACTATTATCAACTACAGTGATGAGCATAGCAGGACATATATTCTTATTTCAAGAACCAAAACTTTCTAGGTTTATCTTGTTTTAAGAAATGAGTAAGACACAACCCTTTCAATTCCAGAAAAGTTTTAGAATACAACCTTGATTTTGTTTACAACTGTGCCATTTCAGATTAACACTTGCCTAATTCAGTGGCCTTTCTCTGTAACTAGTAAGTAGTAGTTATATGCCTGCACCTTCTGTCAAAATGTCAAAAAATGATTGATGAGTTAAGCCCCGCCCCCTTTCGGTTTTCCCGGCCGGAAGTCCGTCACTTCCGGGACCATCGCCCATCCTGTTTTTACCCCAGGAAACGGCCAAGATCCGTTTGGCGGATGTCCGGCCCTTCCTTGAACCCTCCCATCCTGTTTTTACCCCAGGAAACATCTGTCCCTTCCTTGAACCCTCCCATCCTGTTTTTACCCCAGGAAATGGCCAAGATTTTATTTGATGGATGGGTGCCCCCTCCTTGAACCCGCCCCCACCTCTCCCGAGGACAAGTTCAGGCAAGTCTGTAGCAGACCCTGCCGTCCGCACCTCTTGGTGGTCCGCTTGGGGGGCCAAAGACTCTTTGAAAAGAGTGTCCCACCCCACCCGCCTGATTGGCCCTTCTTTGTGTCAAGAGCATTTTGAGGGGTGTCGGTCCCACCCCCCTGCTTGGTCCTGTTTTGTCTCTTATTCATGTTTGTGAAATGTACTTCTACATAAAAAAAAGCCTAAGGTCTCGGGAGTCTGGTCATTGTGAATAGTTAATACAGAACACACGCTGCACTTGTCCTATCTCTTCTGAAAAACACTAGTTGAATTTTGAACATCACGTACTATGGTTGTTTAACACTGTGGACACATGCCCCTTAAAGATGATAGAATCTTTTGCGTTATCCATTACAAGATCCATAGCACCCGCAGAAAGTCTGACAATTAAGTGGAGACCCCTTAGTTTGTCAGAATCATCTGGGTAGAGTCCAGGTCCATATTCTAAAATATCTATTTAGTTAGCATGTCGGCCCGGTTCATTTTCAATATATGGGGTATATTTCGCTGACCAGGGGTTTCTTGTCAAAAGGTTAAAATAAAACAGAGATCCAAGATATCCCTAATTGAAACGGCAACATTTGTTATTAAGTGTATAGGTTTGTCCTGGATTCTCATTCTTAAAGCTGTGTCAAACTATGGTTAATTTCAAAGCAAAAAGCATCCAATCATTTTGCTTATAACTAAATAAACCTTATAAACAGAGCCCAGTGCTTGATAATATACGTAACACTAATTGATATCATTAAATGGTACTTCTGTGTTTTTATTTAATATATTTAATATGCCTTTTGCAAGCTTTATTTAAAAATTAACTCTTTAAGACATCTTCAGACTATTCCAGACTGCACATGTCAAAAAAAGCTTATTATTTATTTCAAAAAGGTTTCTTTTCATGCTGGTTTTGTCCCCATATCAATGTTTTTTATACCTTATGCCAGTTTTCCAAATTGTAATAACTCCACTTTTTCATGTTCTTCCTGACTCTGGAGGAACACAAACCCAACTTTTAGTGCCGGATAAGGTCCTAACAATACCAGTCTAATGTTAATTAGCATCATACTCTCAGATGTTAAATAATGTTTTGCCCAACTCATTGCAACTCCGAGGAACGGGCTAAATAGATGACCGTTTAGCTGAAAATATACTGCAAAACACGTAGGTTCAGTTGCAGCGTGCTGTGAGTTTGGGGTGATCCCTTGTTGATCCGTTCTTAATATGTTTTTTAATTTCCTCTGCGACTTAGTGTTTGTAAATTTACTGTCTTATATTTGTGATACTGGCTTGATGTGGATATGGGCGAGTCAATGTTTCATTTTGGAATAATAATGATAATGTCTAGCTTAACTCTGCCCTTGACCATGATCACCGCACAAACCCCGGGGCCTTTGACTCGTAATCAAGAAGAATGCAACCACTTCTTGACTCTTGGAATCACAGTTCAAACCTACATCCCCTTCACCCTGAATGCGACTCAAACAAAGGATGTTTTTTTCACAAACAGATGGGGGAAAAGCCATTTTCAAGGCTAGATATCCTATGTAACTTGGACTACCTAAAAGAAAGAATAAACCTCACAGTTTTAGTAAACTTGTAATCCTTGTGCTAACACATATCTTCTTCTATAATAAGCTAACGTGGCTGTTCGTTTGTCTGTAGCTCGCAAACCTATTGATTTGAAATTTGTTACACATATACTACGTGACGGCTACTATCCGCTTTCGGGTGATGATTTTATTACTCTTTTTATTTTATTGTTGAATCAACTCTTGGCACCGCGCAGCAGGGCGGCCGTGCTGCGCATGCGTGAGAAGCAGGGGGGCCGCTAGGGTGGAGAAAAAAAAAGAGCTGCTCAGGAAGCAGCAAGCCCCTCATCCTCTGAGCAAACGAATGCTACACGTCCAGAGAAAGAGGAGGAATACTATGAATGCTCAAGTCAACTGTATTCACTGCACATTATCGTGCAGTATGCTGTTACTGGTAATAGATATTATTATTATTAACTATTCACTAAAACATTTTCCTTCCTGAGTTGCCTAACATGTCCAAAATAAGCCTGATCAGCCCTGTAGTGTATAGGCTTATATAACGTACTATAACCATTCTTATTTTTCAGGGGCTTATAACTGCGGTAAAATGGAAGGCTATTACCAAGCAGTAACAGAATTTCTAAAACTTTGTATTATACAAAGCACCCTGAGTATCAAAGTGTTCATAGCCTGATGATGAAAATGCTGTTTTAAGTTAAAACCTGAACAAGATAACTGTTTTCTATTCAACATATAAAACATTTAGTAAATAAAGAGAGACTAAATACAATTTATAACAAAAATGGAACACCGATGGACAGCTGAATAACCGAGCAAGTCTACTTTAACTTGAAGTGAAGCAGTGTTTTACAAATCATCCCCTACACAGTGGTTCTCAAACTGTAGGGCTGTCCCCCTAGGGGGGCGCAACGTAACAAAAAGAAAACAAGAATTAAAAATATGAAAAATACATCTATTGAAACCAAAAAAAATTAACTCAAACTACATTCTGATACTAGAAAAATAAATATAGAGTTAGATAAATGTCGCTAAAAGTTAAGTAGGTATAATAAAACATGTCTCTCTATGTTATATCATTACTTAAAAAGAACAAATTGGTTTTAGGGGCTCCTTTCAAAAAAAAAAAAATGTTAGGGGACACGATTACGTATTTGCGACCCAAGTTTTCATAACACAGTTTTAAAGGTTGAGAAATGCTGTCCCTACAAACTAAAATCTACAAAGAGGAAGCCCCCAATTGCCTTGGTGAAATGGATCCAAAGCTGACATATTGGTTGAATTGGTAAATTCAGAGCTTTTAAAAAGTGAGTAGTCTGGATTTTTACACCATAGGATTAAGTTACTGTCACAGAAACAAGGACTGCTGAAACTTATAAAATGTAGGTATAACAGTTAAAAACCTAAAGAGAATAATGATTGGGGTGTAAGCAAAATGTTCTGATCCGCCAAAAAATGTTCTGATCCACCAAAATAAGGTTTACTGAACAATGCACAAGATGGAAAAAGGAGGTACCATATTAAAAAAACAAAGTGAAATCCTGACTAGTACCGTGTTAATATATTGGATACTCTGTGCCTGGTAAAGTAGCTTAAAACATATCCTCTGCTGAAGAAGGCTCGTTGCACCATTTAAAAACTCGGCGATAGAAAATTACCGTTAAAAACCCTTTTAAATCAGAAAGGAGGGTTTTCTCGGACCCCCTATTAAATGCGTCCATTCCTTTCATTACTAGTTTAATAGGATCGCGGGTATAAATATGAATACACTCGCAAGCAAACTTTTAAAAATCTAAAGACTTAAATAAAAACAGACAGCCTGATCTCAGAGCCCCTGTGTATTAAGATATAAATTCCTGGGTCCGTGTTCAGGGTTCAGTCAATCTGTCTCCAGCCGGATGTCCAAATGAGAATTTTTATAAAGCATAAATGTTTCGTCATCAGACTTTTAAAACAACCGGTTACCGCTGTATTCCGACTCGAACGAGTACGCATTTCACAAACGGGATTCGAACGAGTACATAGTTCAGAATACTGACGTCTTATGTCCGAGCTACAGGTATTATACACCCTGCCTGCTCTTTTAAACCAGGCCTGAATATTCTCAGAGGAGAGAACCTGTTTGAATTTCAGAGGTCGAGGCAAAACTTAACTGATTGTAAAGCCCGTTTCGGTAAGAGAAAAAAACTAATATTGTTTGCTTCAGTCCTATGAACATTGTACATTAATCGTCATACACGTAGATAGAGAGATAGAAATATAAAATGCTACAATTTATATACACACGAGCGCGCTCACGCTCCTACACACGCGCTGTGTAATTAACATGCTGATAATTCCTGCACACTGTAAACAACTATTTTTAAAAGGGAATTACCAGAGAATCAACTTGGAAATATTAAGTATAAAATATAAGGATTCATCCCTCCGTTGTAAAACATGCTCGTTTAACACTTATAATAATCATGAACGGGTCTTACCGTTACATTGACTGTCGGTGCTCTGTGCAGATGGCCTTACACCGAAAAGTCCTGTATTTTTAAAAAGGAGCCTTTGTTATGCGTAGATTTATTTTAGCAAATGTCTGGCCTCACTTTAAGTGTGTTTCAAACTGAACCTTATGTTAAAGTAATTAATATATGTGTGAACATCTTTTGTGTCGGCATAAGGGTTGAGCCGTCCTAATAGCTACACCCCCCTTGGCTTCAGGATGTCAGAGCTGTTGGCCGTGAACATCCGTGTATTGTTCGGATTTAAAAGTCAACTTTGTAAGCATTCGTAATCTTTTAATGTCACAAGGTGAGACCTTTTTTTCACACTGCCCCGAACGACCTGATACAGGCTTAAAACTCAGGCTATCCAACAGGAAGGAGCTTGTGAGCGGTGAATCATTTCCAAAGGCCTTGCTGAGGTGCTTAAGACAATTTCACTTGGCAGGGCTTGATTTTTATATGTCTCAAACGTTCTTTAAAAGGATCCTGTTGCCTATTATTTTACAGATCTTATATCGATCTCGTTATCATTAAAAACTTTTTCATCTCGTGGGGGGGGTTTAGCTCCTGATACGCATGCACGCTGGGACGATGTCCCAGTGCCTCACAGCCTTGAGGTCTGTTAGTTTCCTGGGGCTGCGCGCTCAGACAATTGCCTGCTCTCTGCGTGCATGCGCAGGGGGGAGGCTGCTCCGAGAGGCTCTGTGTAGAGTAGACGGAGAGAACCGGGCAGCTTGTATTTGGAAACTACAGGCAGAGGATGTCTGCTCCGAGACAGCACGTATTTCTGTGTGCACCCGGCGGTGTGAAGTAAAGGCTTTTTCAGCTTAGAGACTGTCTGTGAGCTGAAGGAATCATTTTGACTTAGATAAAGGATTAGATAGATATTTTAAATAATAGATTTTCTTACCCAAAGCAAATATAAAAAGTTTGCTGCACTTGAAACTGCAAGGGGGGCACCCATCCCCCTTAACTTCGATATCAATACCATACATGTAGGCGTCATATAAAAAAATCGAAGGTTTGGGCGCTACTTGTACAGCTTCGCCTATATTCTAGAGCCAGCCCTGAGTGACACAGTGCTCTTTATTACTTTAATGGCATAGGTGAAGGCCCCAGTCTGAGTGAAATGTTAACGCCCTGCTAATTTTATACACTCACAAATTAAGTTAGTAGTTTGTATGTATCATGACCTTGATCAGGCAACAAAGTAAATACACCTCTGTAGGATATCTCTATTGCCTTTTAAAACCTCAGTATGATATACAGTACTTGTTCAGAAAAGAAACAAAATAAAACATTTTTAAAAGAGTATCATCATTTGCACTTGTATCATTTTCCAAGAAACTCTTAAACTTATCAAAATTTATAAATTTAGTACTTAAAGTCTAAAACATGAGTTGGAAATGACTGCTGGTAATTGTGTAGATCACATCCAAATATGAATGAATTACTGGTCTTCTCGGTTGCTTTCAAGTTGCGAATGTTACAGAAGATCTTCTAGGGACTCTTTCAAGTGAAGATCTGAACATTTCCTTAGAAGAAAAACCTCATGGCCAGCAGTATATCAAGAGGTCAGCATTATTTAATTTTTTTTAAGAAATATTGTTGAGCAAACAATGTAGTTATTATTACTTTTGCTATGTTCTTTTTGTTGAGATTAAAGACTCCTGTAGCAACTATTATGTCAGAAGTGTCCATGTCCTGATGATATTTGAGATCAAGCAGGGGAGAAATATAAATGATAATAGGGAAAAGGAGGACTTTTATGATATTAAAGTGATGAAAACATAAATATATATTTATAGATGTGGAAATTTGAAGAGTAGAAACTTGGGCTTTGTCCTTCTCAATTAAAATTTTCCATAATTCAATCAAAGCAGTTTGAAACGTCACACCTGAGCACAGGACAGCTCATGCATCCATCAAGGCTGTTCACCTCAACATATGAATCTTTGTGTAAACACATTTATGTATGTTTGTAATTTATACAAAGTCTATATTAATTTACAAATGTTTTGATAAACTTTATCATGGCGCCAGAGAATGATAGCATGTTACATGTTAATTAGCACACACAAGTAAGAATTTCACAGTACAGTAATCCCTCCTCCATCGCGGGGGTTGCGTTCCAGAGCCACCCGCGAAATAAGAAAATCCGCGAAGTAGAAACCATATGTTTATATGGTTATTTTTATATTGTCATGCTTGGGTCACAGATTTGCGCACAAACACAGGAGGTTGTAGAGAGACAGGAACGTTATTCAAACACTACAAACAAACATTTGTCTCTTTTTCAAAAGTTTAAACTGTGCTCCATGACAAGACAGAGATGACAGTTCTGTCTCACAATTAAAAGAATGCAAACATATCTTCCTTTTCAAAGGAGTGTGCGTCAGGAGCAGAGACTGTCATAAAGACAGAAAACAAACAAATCAATAGGGCTGTTTGGATTTTAAGTATGCGAAGCACCGCGGCACAAAGCTGTTGAAGGCGGCAGCTCGCACCCCCTCCGTCAGGAGCAGGGAGAGAGAGAGAGAGAGGGAGAGATAGAGAGACAGAGAAAAACAAACATGCAAAAATCAATACGTGCCCTTCGAGCTTTTAAGTATGCGAAGCACTGTGCAGCATGTCGCTTCACTAAGCAGCTGCACAGAGGGTATCAACGTGAAGATAATCTTTCAGCATTTTTAGACGAGCGTCCGTATCGTCTAGGTGTGCGAACAGCCCCCCTGCTCACACCCCCTACGTCAGGATCAGAGAAAGCGCAAGAGAGAGAAAGAGAAAAGTAACTTGGGTAGCTTCTCAGCCATCTGCCAATAGCGTCCCTTGTATGAAATCAACTGGGCAAACCAACTGAGGAAGCATGTACCAGAAATTAAAAGACCCATTGTCCTCAGAAATCCGTGAACCAGCAAAAAATCTGCGATATATATTTAAAAACGCTTACATATAAAATCCGCGATAGAGTGAAGCCGCGAAAGGCGAAGCGCGATATAGCGAGGGATCACTGTACTCATGTGTTTCCTTAAGAGGCATTAGCTGTCTGGAAATGTGTTCTTTTCAATTGCGGCATTTTAATTAACCTGAATTTAAATAATTATAAATTAAAAAGGTATTATCCCCCGAACCCCCCCCAAACAACATGCAATATGACGGTTACAAGATTACATGAGAAGTATAAGGATAATTTAGCTCACTTTACTGACGGATTCACGCGGTATTACAGACAGGAAGCTTATGACACACAATCAAGCATGTGGGGGTCTTGATCAATACAGTCTGCCATCTTTCGTCGCCACGCTGAAAGGATTTTCCAGACGGAGGACACAATCTTCCGTCCGTTAGTTTCAAAGTGTGTTGGCCATAGGTCCATTCTTATATACTGGTTGCTCCACGTGCAGTTTTATACACAATTTATATAACATTTCTATTATTATTAAAGTTATTAAGCAGTTCGCATACGTTTGCAATCTGAGATTTTTCTTCTTTTTTTGCATATAACAAAGACATATGCTTTACATTTGCCAATCCAACAGATTGCTCATCACAAACATTAACACTGCAATCTTTTTTTCGTGTCTGCCGTTTCTATAGGAGGGTGACAATGAGTTAAATTCCAATGGATGTTTTTCAAATGTTGACAAGCAATAAGCAAAAGGAATCAATGAAAACCACAGACAACAAAAACAGAAAAAAAAAAAAAAACAGTACGAGGAAAGTTCGAA
>NC_041407.2:39669157-39681657 GCF_900747795.2 Erpetoichthys calabaricus
CTTTACTCGCTCGCTTCTTATTGTTTCGCTCCCTTCTCAATTGTTTAATGAATTTTTTGCTCTTCGCTGTTTGCGGCTCCTCCTTCATTTCTCCCTACTGCGTTCACAGTCTTTTCACGTGATTACGTGGGAGGCGTGATGATGTGACACTCAACTCCTCCCCCCACGGCCAGCGAGCTGCCGTCCATTACAGCATATTGTGAAAAAAGAGGTTCCAGTTATGACCATTACGCGTTGAATTTCGAAATGAAACCTGCCTAACTTTTGTAAGTAAGCTGTAAGGAATCAGCCTGCCAAATTTCAGCCTTCCACCTACACGGGAATTTGCAGAATTAGTGATGAGTCAGTCAGTCAGTCAGTCAGTCAGTCAGTCAGCCAGTGAGTTAGTGAGGGCTTTGCCTTTTATTAATTAGTATAGATTTTCTCCTTAAATTCAGTGTTTATATCTTATTTCTTACCTAAGTTTTTTTGCAGTGTTGTATGTACAGTATATAAAAACGACAAGGAAAAACTAAAAAGTTGTGAGTACATATGTATTCATCCTCTTTGCTATTTAACCCCTCTATAGATCTGCTCCAACCAATTAACTTCAGTAGTACATTCAAAGTGTCACATGATCTGTCACATGATGTCTCTATCACTAAGTAAGCAACATGAAGACCATGGAGAACTCCAAACAGGTCAAACAATGGTGGAAAAGCACAGAGCAGGGATGGGTTATAAAAAAAAAACATTCCATACTTTGATTATTCCATGGAGCAAAATTAAATCTATTGTAACAAAACAAAAAGATATGGCACCTCTACAAACCTGACAAGAGAAAGCCACCCTATAAACCTCATAGATTGTGCAAGGAAGACATTAATCAGAAATGGCACCAATGCTAATACTGAAGGAGCTGCAAAGATCCACGGCAGAGATGGGAGTATCTGCTCATACACTACACAGAGTGGGGCTTTAGGGATTTATACTTAACGCGACACGACACATGCTGCAGCGGACGCTCCTGCTAAGCAAGCATTGTAATGTTTATACTTGCGCGCGTACTTTACGTAAATCTGGAGGAATCTGCCAGGTGGCAGTGTGAGATATTATCACGGTGAGAACATGTTCGGCTTCTCTATATTGTGAATTGCCTAGAACACCCATTAAATTCCGATGACACTTTACCGCAATACCTCTGAAAAGGATGTCTACTGATTAAATCCAGGGATGTGTCCATTCCAGCAAGCATTGGGGATGAGGCCTCAGCTCATCACAAGGTCAAAACAAGCACACACATACACGCATCATTTTAGCGGCACCAAATCCCCAAATCTGCATATCTTTGGAAGGAAACTAGAGCACACTGAGGAAACCCAGCAGGAAAACATGTAAACTCCAGGCAGGGAAAATCAGCGACGTGACTCCCTGCAAGACAGCAGCGCTAACGCTCCGCCACTGTGTCACCCCCATGTGTGTATTTATTAACAGTATTCATTATTTAAATGAAATTACCGATTTATCTGTAAAATGTAATATACATACTTTAATGCTTTTCATCATGAAAGTGATATCAAGTATAAATCTAAGGATTCTAAATGTGCAGAGAGTTGGAATATCTTACATTTAATGTGCTTAGTGTGGCGATCTATAGGTGGTGATCCGCTACTGTCAGGACCAGAGGAAGCCCTAGAAAAAAAGACGGCACAGAAGACGGTATGTGAGACTTTTAAAATGTATCAGGGATATGCGATGCTTGAATATAACAGCACCATGAATACATCTGTATGTTGGCATTTTGCTTCACCACATCGAACCATTTATCAAACATCGAAGCATGCACACCGATCTCGTAGGATACGCAAAGCGGCTTTCTGTCACATGTAGATAGTAAACAGAGACTCTGATGCCACATTCCAACTTTTAGCACACTGCGCCCCCCGACTTATTGCTGGTACTGCAACTTGATGGAGCTTGAGAGGTGCTGCAAACAGGAATGGGCGAAACTGGCCAAGGATAGGTGTGCCAAGCTTGTGGCATCATATTCAAAAAGACTTGAGGCTGTAATTGCTGCCAAAGGTGCATCGACAAAGTATTGAGCAAAGGCTGTGAATACTTATGTACATGTGACTTCTCAGATTTTTTAATTTTTAATAAATTTGCAAAAATCTCAAGTAAACTTTTTTCACATTGTCATTACGGGGTGTTGTGTGTAGAATTCTGAGGAAAAAAATGAATTTAATCCATTTTGGAATAAGGCTGTAACATAACAAAATGTGGAAAAAGTGATGCACTGTGAATACTTTCCAGATGCACTGTATGTGTGACACAAACCCAACACTTCCCATCACCACCAGAACACCATTCTTACACTGAAGCATTAAGACTGCAGCATCATGCTGTGGGGACAGGAAAAATGGTCAGGATTGAAGGAATGATGGATGGCACTATTCTTAAATTTTAAGGAAAAACTGTTTCAGTTTGCCATCGATTTGAGACTGGGAAGAAGGTTCATCTTTCAGCAGGACAGCAACCCTAAACATCCTGCTAAAGCGGCACTGGATTGGTTTAAAAGGAAACATTTAAATATCTTGGAATGGCCTCGTCAAAACACAGACCTCAGTCCATTAAGAGTCTGTGACATGACTTGAAGATTACTGTACACCAACACAACCCATCTAACTTGCTAAAGCTGGAGCAGTTTTGCCTTGAAGAATGGGTGAAAATCCAATGGCTAGATGTGCTAAATGTGCTAAGCTAATAGAGACATTCTAGAAGAGACTTGCGGGAAGCTCTGCAAAGTATTGACTTTGGGAGTGAATACATCTGTGCACTCTTGATTTCTGTTTTTTTGTCTTCATGATTGTGTCACAATAAAAAACAACCTTTAAATTGGTAGGCATGTTGTGTAAATCAAATAGTGCTAACCACCCAACAATCCATTTTAATTCAAGGGACAATCCCTGTAGGCACTGTATTTGCCATGCCAGTTAAATATAAAAATATAATTTTCTTTGAGTAAAGGGAGATACCATAACACATCACAAACCTGCTTACTCCAATCCAGAGTCATGTGGAGATTAAATTTATTCTGGCAGCACGGGGCACAAAGGCAGGAATGGACCCTTGATGAGGAGCCCATGTCGACCATGGAGCACATCTACTCATAACTGGGCAATTTCAAGTTACCATTTAACCAGGCTCACCCACACACCTCTCTGTTTAGCTAGCCATCCAGGTGCTGACTAAGGTGTCTTGTATTTCATGATATTATCTAGAAAAGAAGATGACTCTGTTACAAAACGTGGCTGAAAGTGATGACAAAGCACACTGAGAAATGGCAATATATGAAAATATCTATTGTCACTCAAATTATAAAAACAATGGGAGTGAGGTGAATGGCAAAATATTTTCAATTTCATGTTTTCTAAACAAAGCCTGCAAATCTTTGTGGAGTCCACAAAGTGGCTGAGCAAAATAAGAAAAGAAAAATTAATGCAATGATGCCTGGGCTAATACTCATTTTACTACTGTTCTGTTTGTAATTCCCATCACATTACTGCAAAATATGAAGAGGCACTCAGGTTAAAAATGGTGCTAATAGTCTCTGTTTTTATATACTTGGCTTTGTGTATTAAGGCAGAAGGGCATGAATGCATAATTTATAGGCAACAAGTCACAACGATGCATGATGACTCAGGCTCTCTCCGGGTGCGGCTTTTGTAAAGAAGAAGCTGTTTACAAACAACTCCATAATATGTGGCTTACATAGCATGTATGCCATAGCTCATTGCCTGTAACCACTACAGTAAGCTGTTTTCTAAATGCACTACATCTGCTTATTATGAGCTGCTATGGAAATTAATGTGCAGTGAACACAAAGCCCTTTAATCTCTATAAAGCATTTTTGCTGTAAAGTGAGTGCATATTAAATGGACATATTTCAGTGCTTTAAACTAGGTTTGTGGCTCCTCTTTCTCTATACCAAACAAAAAAGATAATTCACGAAAACCTAAACCTTTCAAAGATAACATTACTAGAAATCTGTCAAGATATTTTCTCTTTAAATGGAAGTGCTATCTTGAATTGAGCAGAGATTGTACATTCACTAAAAAATATCTTTGAGCCAGGCTGAATAAAAAAGTCAGAGCATCAGCCTCACTGTTCTTCCTCACTGTGTTTGTCCAGGATAGCACAGTGGTTAGAGATGTTGTTGTAACAAATGAGCTCAAGTCTGGACGGTGGCAAGTTACACACTCCTGCTGGGCTGGAGTGAAGTTTGAACCTGGCCACATCAAACTGTACTTACCTTTCAATTTCTCAATGGCTCTCCACTTGAGCTCCCCATTTGACGGACAAAAACAGATAAACAAATCAATGATAAAGGTTAAGTAAATAAGTACATTAGAACTAATGAAGTATTACACACATACAACCAATCCTGATGTAGATGCAAAGGTTTAAAGTGATAGAAAAGAATAACATGAAGTGCATGTCAAGTGCCTTTGTCTTAACCATGAAACATAAATAATTACAAAATGAAGAGCAAACATTCACATACACACAAAGTCCAATGTGAAAACACGGTAACAGCAGAGAATGAGAAATGGATGGCAAAATCCCAAATGATGAAATGACAGTAGAAAACACAGTTCAAATGCAGCAATTCGGAAATGTGAACCAAGACAATCTCACTGGTGAGTCCATGTAACAGTTCGACAGCCATAGACAGTGAATGATGAAAAGTCCAAAACATCTTCCCACTGTGTGTAACTGGATGAAAAGTGATGATCTGCTGTTCCTTTCAGTGAAATGATAACAGCGTTTGTTATTTAACGTTAAATCTCTGTCTTTTCTGATGCTTCCTTTTCTCCTTTCCTTTAATAATCTGCGGTTATTTCTTTTTATGTATGCAACCTGGACCCTAACAACAGGAAACCTTACACCTCCAAAAAATGTTGAGTGTTGTAATTGGTGATGTCACTGCTGTCTGCAGAGGGAAAATCTTCTTCAGGTATTTTTTTTTTTTTAAATATATGAGAAAATGGGCAAACAGAATACCACACTGTATTATAGATCCAGAGTCCTGGGTTCAAATCCTGCACCTGTCAGTGTAGAGACAGCATGTTCTCTCCGTGTGTGAGTGGAGGTCACATGTGTCTCCTTCTGCATCTCCAAAGACTTGAAGGTTAAGTTGATTAGTGACACTAAATTCATCTTGTGTGGGTGCATGCATGAGTGACCCTGTGATGAACGGTCTCCCTGTCCAGGGACAGAAAAAAAAAATTACTCATAATATGTTCTGCAATTTAACAGGATAAGGTTCACTACCCCCAGTGAATTAGATTAAACGGATTTGAGAATGTTATGATAGGAGTGTGCGAGAGCCATCCCATGGAGAACTGGTTAATGCCTTGCACACAATACCACATATGACCACATTCCACTCATCCTTTAATGAAAACGTGATGATAAATTGATGGTAATTTACTGCTGCTTGTTTGTATAACACACACATCTTGATACACAACCCAGCATCACAGATAATGAAAACAATTTTAATACAGTCTTTAATCATACCACATTGGAAGAACACGTTACTCTATTTGAAACTGGCCTGATTTAGAGCAGTTCAGATTCAACTGAAAGAACCACAAGAATAATAATAATAATAATAATACATTTTATTTGTATAGCACCTTTCCCATGCTCAAGGCACTTACAGAATATAATAAAGAACGGCAGAATATACAGTATATAGCATTGTACAAACCAGATAAATAAATAAAGAAGATTAAGACAGTAAATTCTGAAAAAAAAACAGACAACATCATTGGTGGTCTAGCACACACACACACAGGTTACATTGGCATCTTGACAGAGACGTAAACTGAGAGAAAGGTAATAAAGTCAAGTAGAGCTAAAAGCCTTCCTGAACAGATGAGTTTTGAGTTGCTTTTTAAAAGAATTCATGGAGTCAGCTGACCTGATTAATTTTGGTAGGTCATTCCAGAGTCTGGGCGCTATACAGCTGAAGGCCCTGTCACCCATAGAGTGTAGATTAGTGAGGGGCACAACAAGATTACCAGAATCAGAGGACCTTAGTGGGCGGGCAGGCACATAGTGATGGAGGAGGTCACTAATGTAGTTTGGTGCGAGGTTATTTAAAGCTTTGTAGGTTATTAGTAGGATTTTATATTCGATTCTGTAGGACACAGGGAGCCAGTGAAGACGGAGCAGGATGGGTGTCATGTGCTCGCTGCTGCTGGTTCGAGTAAGGACTCTTGCAGCTGAGTTTTGAATAAGCTGGAGCTGTGATATAAGATTAGAAGGGGCACCTGCCAGTAGGGAATTACAATAATCGATGCGGGATGTGATAAAAACATGGACAAGTTTCTCAGCATTAGAGAGGTAGAGGAAGGAGCGAACACGGGATATGTTACGGAGGTGAAAGTAAGAAAGTTTCTTAATGTGATTTATGTGGGCGGAATAAGTGAGGGAGGAATCAAAAATGACACCAAGATTTTTTACAGTAGAGGCAGGTCTGATGAGATCACTGCCAAGATGGACTGGGAAGGAGCTCATTTTATTAAGTTGCATTTTAGTCCCAATTTGCAGGAGTTCAGTTTTATTGCAATTTAATTTTAAAGAGTTCTGCTCCATCCAGGTTTTAATTTCACTAAGGCAGGTTGTGAGCTGAGAAAGCTCTGATGAAGTTCCACTTTTAACATTGAAGTAGAGCTGAGTATCATCTGCATAAAAATGATAACCCAATCCATAACTACGGATAATATGGCCAAGGGGAAGCATATAAATACAGAAAAGCAGAGGACCAAGGACAGAGCCCTGAGGGACTCCTTGTGTGACTGGCACGGAGTTGGATCTGCTGTTGCCAAGACTAACAAACTCTTGCCTATCAGTCAGATAGGACTTGAACCACTGGAGGGCAGTGCCAGAGATACCCAGCATGTTCTCCATTGTGGACAGTAGGATGTCATGTCTAACAGTGTCAAATGCTGCACTGAGGTCTAACAGAATTAATATGCTAGTTTGTCCAGAGTCTGCTGCCATAAGCAAATCATTGGTTACCCGTAGCAGAGCAGTTTCACAGCTGTGCTGCGCCCTGAAACCAGACTGAAAGGGTTCCATCAAATTATTAGAGGTTAAGTAATTGGTGAGTTGGGAAGCTACAACACGCTCAAGAACTTTTGACAGGAAAGGTAAGTGGGAAATAGGCCGGAAATTGTTAAGATTGTCAGCATCAAGGCCAGACTTTTTTAACATTGGGGTTATAAAAGCAATTTTAAAAGTGAGCAGCACAGAGCCAGTGTCAAGGGATGAGTTTATTATTGTTGTAACAGTCGGGATTGTGGCATGAAGGCAGAATTTAAGTAGTGTGCTGGGGATGGGGTCCAGTACACAAGTAGTCAGCCTCATCTTACAAAGCAGGTTATTAACAAACGCAGAAGTGACTGGTGAGAACTTAGAGAAGGAGCTGGATGGAGTGGGAAAACAGGGAGAGATATAAACAGATGATATATTTATGTTAGTTGAATTATTTAGATCTTTAATTTTGTTACGGAAAAAGTGGAGGAATTCCTCACAGACTTCAGTAGAAGAGGTAGTTGGACCAGATGCGGGTTCGAGTAGTTTATTAACTACAGAGAACAAAACCCTTGGGTTATCATGGCCACTTTCTATTATTCTGCCATAATGGGTGTTCTTGGCAGCAGTTAGTGCTTCTCTGTATGCTCTTTGGTGGTCAGAGAAAGCCTGGATGTGTACGGTGAGGCCAGTCTTACGTGACATTCTCTCAAGGCGTCGGCCAGCTGCTTTCATAGATCGCAATTCTGAGTTATACCAAGGAGCTGAGCGTTTAAAGGAAACCTCCTTATGTTTTAAAGGAGCTGTTTTATCTAATGCTGAGTGAAGGGCTGTGTTATAGTGGTCAACAAAACTATCTAGTGTTGGTGGAATAGGTGCAGACAGTAAAAGATCAGAAATGGATCCAGAAAGGATAGAGGGACAGATATTTTTAAGGTTTCTGTAAGAAATTTGTCGTTTACAGGTAAGAGGTGGGATAGGTAATGAGACAGTGAAAAATACTGCTTTATGGTCAGAGAGTCCCAAATCAGTGCTGTAAATGTTGGCAACAGATAGTCCAGAAGTGCAGATCAGGTCCAATATATGACCGCCAGAATGGGTTGGAAAATCAACATGTTGTGTCAAGTCAAAACAGTCCAGTAAGGACAGGAATTCATTTCTCAGTTTAGATGTGGGGGTGTCAATATCCCCTCCTTTAACCGTCACCTTATCGTGGTGGAGGGGTTTGCGTGTCCCAATGATCCTAGGAGCTCTGTTGTCCGGGGCTTATGCCCCTGGTAGGGCCACCCAAGGCAAACTGGTCCTAGGTGAGGGATGAGACAAAGAGCGGTTAAACAAACCTCCTATGAAGAAAAACCATTTTGGACGGCGTTTTCCCTTGCCCGGACGCGGGTCACCGGGGCCCCACTCTGGAGCCAGGCCTGGAGGTGGGGCTCGATGGCGAGCGCCTGGTGGCCGGGCCTGCACCCATGGGGCTCGGCCGGGCACAGCCCGAAGAGGCAACGTGGGTCCCCCTTCCCATGGGCTCACCACCTATGGGAAGGGCCAAGGAGGTCGGGTGCAGTGTGAGTTGGGTGGTGGCCGAAGGCGGGGACCTTGGCGGTCCGATCCTCGGCTACAGAAACTGGCTCTTGGGACGTGGAATGTCACCTCTCTGAAGGGGAAGGAGCCTGAGCTAGTGCGCAAAGTTGAGAGGTTCCGGCTAGATATAGTCGGGCTCACCTCGACGCACAGCTTGGACTCTGGAACCAATCTCCTTGAGAGGGGCTGGACTCTCTACCACTCTGGAGTTGCCCCCGGTGAGAGGCGCCGAGCAGGTGTGGGTATACTTATTGCCCCCCAACTTGGAGCCTGTACATTGGGGTTTACCCCGGTGGACGAGAGGGTAGCCTCCCTTCGCCTTCGGGTGGGGGGACGGGTCCTAACTGTTGTTTGTGCGTATGCACCGAACAGCAGTTCGGAGTACCCACCCTTTTTGGAGTCCCTGGAGGGGGTGCTAGAGGGCATACCTTCTGGGGACTCCCTCGTTCTGCTGGGAGACTTCAATGCTCACGTGGGCAATGACAGTGAGACCTGGAAGGGCGTGATTGGGAGGAATGGCCCCCCTGATCTGAACCCGAGCGGTGTTTTGTTATTGGACTTCTGTGCTCGTCACGGATTGTCCATAACGAACACCATGTTCAAGCATAGGGGTGTTCATATGTGCACTTGGCACCAGGACACCCTAGGCCTCAGTTCGATGATCGACTTTGTGGTCGTGTCGTCGGACTTGCGGCCACATGTCTTGGACACTCGGGTGAAGAGAGGGGCGGAGCTGTCAACTGATCACCACCTGGTGGTGAGTTGGCTTCGATGGTGGGGGAGGATGCCGGTCAGGCGTGGTAGGCCCAAACGTGTTGTGAGGGTCTGCTGGGAACGTCTGGCAGAGCCCCCTGTCAGAAGTAGCTTCAACTCCCACCTCCGGCAGAACTTCGACCACATCCCGAGGGAGGTGGGGGACATTGAGTCCGAATGGGCCATGTTCCGTGCCTCTATTGTTGAGGCAGCTGACCGGAGCTGTGGCCGTAAGGTGGTCGGTGCCTGTCGTGGCGGCAATCCCCGAACCCGCTGGTGGACACCGGCGGTGAAGGATGCCGTCAAGCTGAAGAAGGAGTCCTACAGGACCCTTTTGTCCTGTGGGACCCCGGAGGCAGCTGATAGGTACCGGCAGGCCAAGTGGAATGCGGCTTTGGTGGTTGCTGAGGCAAAAACTCGGGCGTGGGAGGAGTTTGGGGGAGGCCATGGAGAATGACTTTCGGACGGCTTCGAGGAGATTCTGGTCCACCATCCGGCGTCTCAGGAAGGGGAAGCAGTGCAGTGTCAACACTGTATATGGTGGGGATGGTGCGCTGCTGACCTCGACTCGGGACGTTGTGGGTCGGTGGGGGGAATACTTTGAAGACCTCCTCAATCCCATTAACATGCCTTCCAATGAGGAAGCAGAGCCTGGGGACTCAGAGGTGGGCTCCCCCATCTCTGGGACTGAGGTCACCGAGGTGGTCAAAAAACTCCTTGGTGGCAGGGCCCCGGGGGGTGGATGAGATACGCCCGGAGTTCCTCAAGGCTCTGGATGTTGTAGGACTGTCTTGGCTGACACGCCTCTGCAACATCGCATGGACATCAGGGACAGTGCCTCTGGATTGGCAGACCGGGGTGGTGGTCCCCCTCTTTAAGAAGGGGGATCGGAGGGTGTGTTCCAACTACAGAGGGATCACACTCCTCAGCCTCCCTGGAAAAGTCTATTCAGGGGTCCTGGAGAGGAGGGTCCGTCGGATAGTCGAGCCTCGGATTCAGGAGGAACAGTGTGGTTTTCGTCCTGGTCACGGAACAGTGGACCAGCTCTATACCCTTAGCAGGGTCCTGGAGGGTGCATGGGAGTTTGCCCAACCAGTCTACATGTGTTTTGTGGACTTAGAAAAGGCATTCGACCGTGTCCCTCGGGGAATCCTGTGGGGGGTACTCCGAGAGTATGGGGTACCGGCCCCCCTGATAAGGGCTGTTCAGTCCCTGTACGATCAGTGCCAGAGCTTGGTCCGCATTGCCGGCAGTAAGTCGAACCTGTTTCCAGTGAGAGTTGGACTCCGCCAGGGCTGCCCTTTGTCACCGATTCTGTTCATAACTTTTATGGACAGAATTTCTAGGCGCAGCCAGGGTGTTGAGGAGGTCCGGTTTGGTGGGCTCAGGATTGGGTCACTGCTTTTTGCAGATGATGTTGTCCTGTTTGCTTCATCAGGCCGTGATCTTCAGCTCTCTCTGGATCGGTTCGCAGCCGAGTGTGAAGCGGCTGGGATGAGAATCAGCACCTCCAAATCCGAGACCATGGTCCTCAACCGGAAAAGGGTGGAGTGCCCTCTCAGGGTTGGTAGCGAGATCCTGCCCCAAGTGGAGGAGTTCAAGTATCTCGGGGTCTTGTTCACGAGTGAGGGAAGAATGGAGCGTGAGATCGACAGGCGGATCGGTGCGGCATCCGCAGTAATGCGGGCATTGCATCGGTCTGTCGTGGTGAAAAAGGAGCTGAGCCGCAAGGCGAAGCTCTCAATTTACCAGTCGATCTATGTTCCTACCCTCACCTATGGTCATGAGCTATGGGTAGTGACCGAAAGAACGAGATCGCGAATACAAGCGGCTGAAATGAGTTTCCTCCGCAGGGTGTCTGGGCTTTCCCTTAAAGATAGGGTGAGAAGCTCAGTCATCCGGGAGGGGCTCAGAGTAGAGCCGCTGCTCCTCCGCATCGAGAGGAGTCAGATGAGGTGGCTCGGGCATCTGATCAGGATGCCTCCTGGACGCCTCCCTGGTGAGGTGTTCCAGGCACGTCCAACCGGGAGGAGGCCCAGGGGAAGACCCAGGACACGCTGGAGGGACTATGTCTCTCGACTGGCCTGGGAACGCCTTGGGATTCTCCCGGAAGAGCTAGAAGAAGTGGCCGGGGAGAGGGAAGTCTGGGCATCTCTGCTCAAGCTGCTGCCCCCGCGACCCGACCTCGGATAAGCGGGAGACAATGGATGGATGGATGGATGGATGGGTGTCAATATGGATGCTGAAATCACCAAGAAGCATAATTCTCTGAGAGTAAGAGCTTAGGTGGGTCAAAAGTTCAATCAGATCGGATAAGAAGGATGCATTGTATTTTGGGGGATGATAGAGAACAATGAGTGAGACAGGACCTGATTCCGTTATTAGTTTAAGAGCCAGGCACTCAAAAAACAATGGACAGTCAATTGGGATTCTTTTAATGTTTAAGTCTTCTCTGATAATTACTGCCAGCCCGCCGCCTTGTCTTGAGCTGCGAGGCTCTGAGTGGAAAGTGAAACCAATTGGAGTCGCCTCTGTGAGAGACGCAAATTCGTTTGGTTTTTGCCAAGTCTCCCTTAAACACAGAATATCAAGTTTGGTGTCAGTGATGAGTTCTGACAGCACCAATGCTTTGCCATTAAGAGACCTCGAGTTAAACAGTGCAATATTACATAATGAGGCTTCTTTCTACACAGAGCCGCAATCAGGGTTTATTTCCACATAATGCAAATTTGGCACACCGACAATTCTATTTCCAGGGTCATGAGAAGGACGGCGTATTCCTGAGCAAATGCTGCCGGTGGTCTTTTCATTCGCAGCCCGGCGGTGGCGGCGACCTGACCCGCAATGTATATATTTCGGGCGCTGCAAAATACCGGCGTCCTTTAGGATGTTGCAGTCAGACCATTTGCTCTGGACAAACTGTTTAATAAGAAGGAGTTTGTCATGAGAGTATTTTAGCATGATACTGGGCAATACTTATCTGAATAGCAGTGGAGAAGCAGCACAGCACAGCGGAACCGGTAGGACAGGCGGGTGTGGTAGAGTAGGTGAGCGGCGATAGCAAAGCAGCAGAAAGCATA
>NC_041407.2:39686657-39889157 GCF_900747795.2 Erpetoichthys calabaricus
TTACATCGACAAAGCAAAAAAGCAGAAGTCTCTGTTTTTCGAAAAACATTCAGCAGTTCAGTATTTTTCCCTATCTGGTTTTCTGTTTCCCACTGTTATACAGAAATTTAGGTGGCACTTGGTGACTGCCTGAACATCTTACCCGCTGCTGGAAATCTGGAGAAATATTTAGCTCTTCATTTTGATGGTATATTCTAGTGCCCAATATTAAGCCAGACGACACTGTCAGATAGAATGTGCTTTCTTTGGGATGAGATTTTAAACTGAGGTCCTTGCTCCCTGTAGATTTTAAAGAAATTTCCCAGCAGGTGGCAACATGCCGAGTTTTTTCAATTTTACTTTTTCAAAGAAACCTATTTAAATTTTAAAAATGAGAACATTTCTACATTATTCTACCTGAAGTGCAAGGCAGAAATCACATGGGTCAAAAAAATTAATCATATTGTAAAGTGTAATGTAGTGATGTATATTTCAGTGAGCTTGACACAAACAGCATTTTTTTATGTATTTATCTGAAAGCACAGTATGAAGTTTTCACTTTATAAAAAATACAATATCAGCAAACATTATCATGGACAAAACATAAACATTGCCTTATAATTGTATGGAAAATTGACAGTCCAGGAGTATAATATATGGCACCTGAACTTTTAAATTAAAGATCATTCATTAATGCTGAAGAAATGTCTACCCTTTTTAACCATGTCATGTCATTTTCTAACCCTCTCAGCTCTGGGTGGAAGGCAGGACAAGCTCTGGGCAGGGCGCCAGTCCATCACAGGCCGAACAACACACTCACCAAATGCACACAATGGCCAATTTAGTATCACCAATTTGCCTAAATTGTATGTTTTTTGACTCTGGGAGGAAACAGGAGCACCCAGAGGAAACCCACGCAGACATAGGGAGAACATGAAAACTCTACACAGGGAGGACCAAGGATACAAACCCTGGTGTCCTTACTGCGAGGCAGCAGTGACACCACTGCACAACAGTGCCAGAAAATCGCCCCTTTTTAAACTTTCTATAGAATAATTTTTTACAATGGAAACTTGGTCATTTTAGGTTTGAAAGTTTCAAAGCAGGAAAGCAAATCAAGGTGTCTGTGTAAATCAATACAAATTTACTGCACATATAGACAGCGGCTGGGAATGGACTCTACCTGTCGACCTCCACAGCACAAAACAAGACTGTTCACTTTCTACACTGTCCCCAGGTTTAATTTTCAACAGCTTTAATCAGTAACTGCAGTCAACTTGAAATTACAATGTGTCATTCTACATGGGCATCTGATGAAGATGCCTAAAGAAGCACTTTAATTTAGGAAGCATCAGATCCAGTTAACATCATCCTGGCCAAAGAGAACAATAAGGCCCTGTCCGATGTAGTAAATTCCATGTAAAGTCCCATGCTTTAATAAATCAAATCTTCCTGTACTGCTTTTATCAGCGCAAAAGAGCAAGATGAGAAAAGAAGTGTGAAATGAATTCACAACTCATTCATTAGACTTTTTGAAAGAATACCATCTGTAGTAATGAACACATTTGAATAATAGCATTGGGTTAACTGTGCTGGTCCAAGTGTTTGGTAAAGGGGTACCTCAATAACAAGATGAATATAAAAATGGAGCCCAATACTTTTTAAGAAACATATCATTAATATCAAATAGAAAAGTCAAGTATATTTAATGTTTCCTGCTAAGTAGAGTCAAAGATGAGACTGATGCCACATATTTCTCTACTGCTTCCAACCACAAATATTCCATCTAAACCAGTGAAACAAACAGAGATTAAAAAAACAAATGTGGCACTTAACAAGAATTTCCTTAAGTAAAACTCATTCACCATACGTGCACGAACAAAGCAAAGTCAGGAGATGAGTAGTTCAAAGTGTGATAAATGACATACTTAAACATTTAGAACCACTGGTGTAGACATATTGTCTATAGTGATTCCCATGCCATAATAAAACCATATTTTTGTAATGCATGTTAAAATAAATGATTCTATTTCAGAATATGATAAACACTACTTCCCTTTTCATTTAAACCACTATAAAGACTTTCAGCCAAGTCAATGTCCTCTAAAAATTATTCATGATAGTGTGAGGTTTTAACACTGGAGAGGTTAGCGGGGTGCTTGATCTACTTTCTTTGAGTTATTTATTGGTTTATTTATTATTTGTTAATCAGCAGTGACATGCAAGCCTTGCTTTGAAGGACTTAAGTAATTCTTAACAGTACATATGCTATGCTGAAACACATACACTGTTCAGTAAAATGCACATTCTGTATTAAATACTGAGATTTTGTTTCAGTCACTTGTGTGTGTGTGTGCGTGCGTGTGTGTGTATGTGTGTGTGAGTATACAGGGGTGGGCAAAAATAGGTTTACGGTTGTGAATATGTGAAACCCGAAGTTTATTCTTGTATTATTATTTACTTATTAATTATTGCATTAATTATTTGTTTTATTTTCTTCTTATTATTTTTAAGGTGTGCTTGGCTTGAGTATAGCAATCATAACCTGCAAGATATTTTCTAGATCAGTAACTGTAAACCTACATTTGCCCACCACTATGTGTGTGTGTGTGTGTATGTGTATATATATATATATATATATATATATATATATATATATATATATATATATATATATATATATATATATATAAATAAATAGTTTATTGTCAAATAATGCAAAGAGTACGCGACACGTGTTTCGCCCTAATTCTGGGCTCATCAGGCGTACACACTGCACTCTCTTACGGGAATCGAACCTTGGACGTCAGCGCTAGAGGCAAAGCCCCTAACGTTGCGCCACGGCGTGTGGTTAACTATTCTATGATCTGCTTCTCGCAACTGAAAGAGGGCATGTGGCGGATGTTAGCTGACTTGCTGACCAACCACAAGCATTACCTGGTAGGTAACCACCCATACAATCAGATTGTGATTCAGACTACGAATGCCGTGAATATATATATATATATATATATATATATATATATATATATATATATATATAAAGAAAATATTGTTAAAAATAACATTTTCCAAATAGCAATTAAAAACAAAGAAGTCTAAACAAATAATATCAGTTGAATTACTGTGAATTAATATAAATTCAATCACTTGTTAGTTAGAGACTTAATTGTGCTAAAATAGGCAGCTATGTAAATATAAGAAAAGGTCACATTAGCATTGAGACAACATAGAAAACAAATGTGTGGCATTATGGTCATGTCTCATTTTAGTCTTTAATGATGTTATATGACAATTTCTAATTAAATCCCTAAACAACACTTACTTTCACAAACTAAAATAAATTTGGTTTTACTAGCTTCAGCTTCCAGCCAAATGAAAGATTAAGCCTAAGACTAAATAAAAAGGATAGAAACACAAGTGAAGATAAACATCTCAATCTAGTCAAGTTATGAATGTTAAAAAAGACCATCCATTTACCGTTTTTTTTCCAAAATGAACCTGAAAAGGCACCCAGACCATGTAAAGGAATCCATTTTCATGCATAAAACAATTCATTTAAATAAACCATCTGATCAGTAAGTGATGTGGGTGATGGCAAACCACCAATTTAAACCTACTTTGTGGTCTCCCCTCAGAGATGTAAATACTAGATAAGGTTTTATGTTTTTTGGAAACTTTAATGAAGTTACTGTTTGTGCTTAATACAATACACTGTTAAGCTAGGTTGGCAAATTCTTATTCTTTGCTATGTGTGGAATATTTGCATCTGTAATTAACTAAATTCATATCCTAAACAAACAATATGAAATTGAAATTGCCAGTATTGCAATGTATTCCCCAAGGAATGGTACACAAATTCTGAACAAACAATCATTCAAATTTATGATGGCTGCTATACTTGTAGTACTTCAATATATAATCAAGACAGCGTTAACTGGACAGATAAGTAATATGCAGATATGCTGTTTTAGGGAATTAGTGGTCAGTAGTTTTTCTGACCACTGATGAAGTATAAATCATTTTAAGATGCAAGATAAGTAGGGGAAAAGTTTTCAAAAATTATTTTGGGGGACAGGACAGTTTAGTTGAGTTGACAATCCCTGTATCTGTCATAAACAAAGATGGTCCTGATTGAGAGTTGCAGGATCCTGAGCCTATTCTAGCAGTTGTGGGTGAACAACCTGGGCCACAGTCCAGGACAAGGCCGCTTAGGCACACATCCAACGACACACTACTCTTTTACAGCCATTCTGGAATCACCAAATAGCTCAACTTGCATGCAGAACAATAAAAGTCCTTTCTTCTGATTCATGTAGGCAAGACTATCTTAAATATTGGGCATTACTTCAACCTTGCTGTCTTAGATGCTTGGGAATACTAACCATACAGCAAATTAACTGAAATCTATTTTGCAAAGTGACAATTTATAATGAAATTTCTGACATTATAAAAAAATTCACTGAAATACTAAGGAATTTTCAGTTCCTCCGAAAAACGGCTGCCCAGTGTGTGTTTGCATCCTTGGACAATGAATAATAAGACTATGATTATTAATAAAAAAAAATTCTGCTAAAACTCATCTTTTAAAGAGCTGCGCAGGAAGAATGCAAAATCCCCTTCTGTGTATTTTCAATACCTTTAAACAAATGTCAGAAGAATTCATTCTCAAACTCTTAGTCCAATGCAGGGTCACAGGGAGAAGAGCCCACCATGGTAACACTAGACTCAACAAATGAAACAACCTTCAACAGAGCACCACTCCATAGCAGTGGGACGGACGGACGCACACATACACGCACGCACACACACAGACAGGAATTGTTAAACAGTCAGAACAAATTCTATCAATGGTGGTTCTATACCGGGGTAGACAAATCCTTTAGGTAGCAGAACAAACTGTCATTAATACTGAAAAAAATCTAGGCATACCTGTGCAACCTGTCAATCTAGCACTTTAATTTTAAAACAGTTGCTCTGAAAAAATGGTTTTATTATAATTCTTTTTATTAAAAGCTGTTAAGCACCAATTTTAAAGCACAATGATTTTACTATGACATTTTTACAGTCCTAAACATGAAACTGCATGTTTCAAACCATTAGTATTAACTGAGATGTTGAACCTGACAACAATCAATTCATTAAAAAGATTTGCATCAGTTAGTACCCTTCAATACTTGTTTTCAGAAATTTTAATTTGTGAAAAGACCTGCTAGCAACTGTATGTACTATCAAATAATGCTGCCATTTGGAAAACAAATTCTAACTAATGTAGAGTCTATAAAAATAAGTTCCTTGCTTGGTTTATAAGTTCACTTTTTCACATCCAAAAGTAAGACTTCTGGAATATCATCCAAAATCATCCACAATAACAGCAAAAGGAGATAAAAAAAATGCAAAATCACTTGTGGGCCTAAAGTCCTGAAAGTGAGATGCAAATTCACTATGAAGGATGGCATTTTGAGCTATGGTACATATCTGATTGGGCATTGCTCCATAAAATTGGGAAAATTAAGAGATTTTGCCAGTTGCACCTACATACCTCCCCTCCTTCTCATCTGACTTGGTGATAAAATGTTTGTAAAGCACACACACTACCTGAAGGTACAGTCTGGATGCTGTTGCCGATAAGTGCATTTTACTCCTCAGCTCACCAAACACATAGTGCAGAAACTGTCCATTTTGGTGGATCCACAATCAGAAAACATTTCTATATCTAACGTCCTTCTTTAACATTTATTCTGTTCTGGCAAGGCAAGCAGTACAGGACCAACACGATGCCACACCCAGCACTTGTGGAACCACCTGGATTGGGAACTGAGTGCAGCGGGTGACACCTCAGCACCACACTGGAACAGTGTGAGGTTTTTTTTTATGGTGGCTGGAGTCCCAATCTTGCCATCAACCCCCAAGTTTTCCCTGTAAGTTGGAGGACCTACTCGCAGGGCTGGATGCAGGTTAACATCATATCCAAGATAAAACAATTGCAGGTTAAGGGCCTTACTCAAGTGCCCAATGGATGTTTATGGGATTCAAACCGGCAACCTTCTGATTGCCAGCAAAGATCCCTACCCACTGACTCCCCACTCTCTCCAAAGGCCATAACATAATAAAAACTGCCACTCATTCTAACAAATACATGTTCTTGTATATACATTTGTCAGGAGTGTTTCATGAATTTATGTTTGTTATTTTTATTTCTTTGAATTAATATTTTTTTCTTTATCATGTTTATAGTATTGCACTGCCATTCTGTGTATCTGTTATGTTTTTTTTATTGGAACAGCCATTATGTGTGTTTCTTTGCCTGGGTGCTGCTACTGTGTGTGAGTCTGATCACGGTGACATTGGATTTTTCATGGACCTGTCATGTGATCCAAGAAATCATGGCAACCGTGACATAAAAGATGGCTGCTCACACTGAACATTTAATTTATTAAAGGAAAGACACTCAAGAAGATACTTGCTGCTCAAGTAATCAACAAAAACAATATTTTCAGGGTAAATGTTTTGTTTTAATTTTTTTTGTTTCCACTTTGATTTTCATTTTGTCCCTTTAGATGAAAGAGTTAACAATTTTTGTTCATAAACCTTATCTCACAAAAACAATTACTATTCTTATAGTTTTGACCTTAAAAGAAAGATTTTATTTGTCCTCTGTCACTTACTAAACAAAATTCTGCATGTCTGATAGGTCATTTGTTACGTCCTATTGAGATATACTGCAATAGCATGATGCTGTATAGATTGTCATTTTTGGATGTAATGTTGGTACTGTATTAGCCACTAATCTGAGAAAGCATGCTATAAGAAATAAATTTTACTACGTGCAAATCAAAGTAAAATCGAACATAAAAAAGTTCTAAATTATCTTTTGCAGTGGAAGCATGCACCTCAACACAGTCACAAGTGAAGGAGAAGAAAAATAAAAGGCTAAAAAATTCTGTCCATTTTTACTCTCAAGGGAAATAAAACCCTGGAAAACTTCTGATTCTACCATTATAATGCTTGGAAAGGCCAGTAACGACTGATATTGACAGTTAAACTCCAGATTCCTTAGACGCCTCCCAGATTACTTGTAAAATTAACAGTTAGGGGAAAGGTGCCTTCCCTCTGGCCTTACATATTACTCTTCAACACCTTGATCAGCTATACGCCTAATGGTAGGATACAGTTTATTGATTATAGCTCCAATGCTCAATTGTTCCCTCTAGGCTAATCTTAAAATGTATGGATCCACACTGTGTAACTCCATCTGTAACTGAATACTTAATTCACAATAAATGTTATAAAGGTACAGTTGGTAATAAAACTTCATCCACAAAGAATTTCAAACACATCAGCACCTCAAGAGCTCACTTTCACATGACTGTATAGCTACAGTACCTTTCCATAATGTTTGGTACAGACATATTTTTCTTTTCTTGATATACCCCTTTGCTCCACAATTTAATATTACAAATCAAACAATTCAGATGTGATTAAAGTGTACATTGCAGATTTTCATTAAGGGCAATTGCATTGAAAAATGTGTCTTTATCACAAACATTATGGAGGGCACTGTAAATATAGTAAAGATCACAGCTTCACCGTTTCTCATTACATCACAGGGATTAAGTGAATCAATAATAACGAGAAGATGGCACATTAGAATAAAGTAAGATCGGATGAAGTGATGATGATTAAACAGCTGGTCCAAAATGTCACTAACATAAAAGGCCATACACACTTCAAAGACACAGCGACAATAGCCTTATTCTGATCACAGTAACGGTGGAAACTTCATATTCCTTGAGATACAGATTTCATATGTCCTCAAAATACTGAGGTCCTTTATTCATCTTCAAAAGATTCCACCACCTCTGTATAGGATATCCTACACAACTGTATTATGGTTTGGATTATATATGCCCCTAACAGAGTGTAGTTTCCAGTGTCTACATTTGTTTCTGCAGAATCAACAAAATATTGCAGGGAGAAGATTCACTGCAAAAAAAGACCATGACGTGATGATGATTTCAATGATATGTATGTTATATGTTGTGATATGATAAACTCCTAAACATTTACTGTTGCAAAACACAGAACAGCTCGGACTAGTAGCATCATGGGCCATTTCGATATATAAGAAAAAAGTAATCATAGGATCTAACTTAAAATCAGCAGAAGAAATTTAGTCTAAATTCTTCTGAAATAAAAACTGTCTTGTAATAAAGAGAAGAGGAGGCTCACAATAAAGGTACTTGGAAGAACTCTCTAAGTACACATCCAGGCAGCTGGAAGCAATTTATTTCAGTTGTGTTGGGTGGAGGCAATGAACTATGGATGGTTAAACCCATTAAAACCAAGCAATCAGAATGATTCACACAAACAAACTATAACATTATAAAGTCGATCAATGCCATTAAATGAGGTGGTTGACAATGGTGAACATGATAAAAAAAGCTGCAGTCAGTGGCATTTGTGAGGAAAACAAACCTCTGGAGCCCACAGCCAATTTGCATTATATCATACTGCATTGGACGCTACTACATAATATACAGTGCCTGTGTCAGGAAATCTACCTGGTCCATTAACTGCGAACAAGGCCTCAGCAATGCAAGGGCCTGTTGAAGGCATCTCTGATCATGGGAGAGACACATGAGTGTGTTGTTCATTTTTGATAGTATTGACTCAGGAGTCAATGGACAATTCAGATTTGATTCAGAAGGTAAAGGGGGCAAAAACTTGACTGTCAGGGAGGTGAGTGTGCCCAGAAAAGAAAAGAGAATATAAAGAAGATGGGGAAGAAATGTTTGATGCACTATTCATTGATGTGAGAACTTAATCATTTTATAGTGCTTTTCTTACCTACTTATAGCACTTTACAAAGACAGTTGGAGACCACTTCATCCAAAACCAATGTGTGGAATCCACCTGGGGGTAATCCAACCTATATAATAGTCAAGGACCGTACTTGGTGTTGTTAGGTCCAGGGGGGCAACCATGGTTTGGTTTCTGCTTGTTTTATTTCTATGCTTTTAGCACTTCCCTTTGTCTTATTACATCATTATTTTTATTTATCTTAATTCCAGGTCATCATGTCACAAAATGGTGCCCCAGCCACTGCAGACATTTTCTAATATCTAAACCTCAGAATCCTTGCAAATTAGGTTTTATATTTTTATCTCTCTTAAAGTTTTCTTTAGGGCATTACAAACAGACGTTTCAAGAAAAGGGTCAAAGAAAGGTCATGAAACTGGAAACATCACTGGCCAACACAGCTAGCTGTAACAGAGTAAATCTTTATAAGTGACACTAATGCAAGTGAAAAACAGCTCAAGAAGAAACATCTGCTTTCTTATCAAGAGAGAAGCAACAATGACAGAAGATTTTTTTTTTATTGTTTATTGACTGACTGCATTTTAAGGCTGCCCTGGAGAACACTGCTCCTTGCCTATAAGGAAATATTGAATATTTTAAAAGACAGTGGAGAGAAACAACTTTCAATTTTTGGGGATAATAACATGGTCATCTAACCTTCTTAACTTTATATCAATTAATAGGATTTAGAAGAGGTGCACAACAGCATAATTTAGAATTTAACTTCCATGAAAGACTTAATAATTGGGCAATGCTTTCATTAATCAAGGTGGACACCGACTGTAATGAAAAAGGTCGGTAGTGGCTTCGTACTGTCACATGGGAAAACGTATTTGTCGTCTGTGAAAAACGCCTTTCCCAAAATGAATAGAATTGTGAAATCACAAGCTTTATTACTTTCATCCATCAAGTTTTCAATATTCTCATAAAGCATGTTGATTGCCATTAAATAATATTACTCAGAGAGGTCACTGGTTATAGTGGCTTGAAAATCCATACATCTGAATAAATCGGCTGTGACCTCCAATATGATAATGCAGGCATAAATGAAGAAATAAATTTAGTGCATAGTTCCTCAGACAGGAGATCATTATCACATTATGATTTACAAAAAAAATCAACATTTATAGAGCACGACACCAACACGGTTTATTGAAAACTGGACCTCGGTCAATGCCACTAAAGTCAGTCAATAGTTATGCACGGCAGCGCTTTTTAACATACTTTTAGAAATATGGTGACACAGAAATTTGTACCATGTCAGAAGCAAGCCTAAACTAAATAATAAACTCTCCTAATCAGATTTTCGGTCCAGTCTGACAAATTTTTCTAATAAAGAAATAAAGACAGCATCTCTATTGAGGGCTGCAGTAATGCCACTAGAGGTCACCTATGGTCCTTGACTGGACAGCCTATGCACAGAAAAGGCCCTGTCTGGGATTCCCATTACAAAATAAACAAATCACTGTTTTTGGATGGTGTGAGTATTAGTGTCAGGCAACTGCTACAAATTAATCAGGTGCTCTAGGCCAGAGTTTATTCACCTTTATTGTGTCACAACCCAGTTCAACCTTTTCAATTTCACTGGCGATTCACTGAAAGAAATTGAATAGAGGTTGTCCCTCTTGGTGAAAAGAGAGTAATTAGGAGAGTGTGTGTGTGTGTGTGTGTGTGTGGAGGGGGGGGGGGGGTGGGTGGTTGTGTTGATCCCCCTTAGTGAAACAAGCTCGATTAGATGAGTGGGTTGCCTCCTTGGTGAAACAATTGTGGTTAGAAGAGCAGGGGATGGGGGAGGTCCCCCTTGATTAAACGAGTCCAAGTAGTAACAGGGAAAACATCACACATTGCCGTTGAACTTTTTACTGATCGTTTGGGGCTAGGGTCATGATGGCAACCCAAAACCCAAAAGTGGGACTAGACCCAGTGGTTGAGAAACAATGCTTTAGATGTTACTTGCCAAAACAGTTTAGATTTCTGTTACTGAATGAATTTAAGATTAGGGTTGTACTTCCCTTATACATTTATCATTACAGACTTTGGATATGTAAACTTACTCTTTGGTTTCATCTTTTTTTATGCCAGGCAGAATGTGAGAAGACCAGTATAGGGCCTCAAGTCAACTCTGCATTACTCAGGCTTTCAGGTGGTTTCTTCATTTTACCATCTATTTTTGAATCTAATCCACATTCACTTTCTGGCGATTTCTTAAATGAAAAAATGTTACTTTGCAGATCTAATCCGCACCTTTCCTTGAACTAACCCTTGCCAGCTTGCGCCACAATCTATCAGTGTTAGTTGTTGAAATATGGGAGGTGCTTGTTCCAATTTGTCGTGTACCATAGTTATAGAACAGAGACGCCAGAAATCTGAAAGACTCTTGTATATGGCAAACTTCAAATGTGAAGTTATTCAGTGCGCAGAGGAGAAGGGAAACCACAAAGCCGCTGCAATTTTTGGAGAGCAACGTTCGACTGTGGCAGAAACACAAGGCATCAATCAGTGGATGTGAGGCTTCACAAAAGAAATTCACTGGACCCAAGGAAGTATGACTTCCTGAAATTGATGATGCAGTCTTCAAGTTCTTTCAAGAGAGACGCAAGACTGGACTGTTTGTGAGTTATGATCTACTTCGCAAAGAGCCGATGAAGAAGGCCAGATCTTTGAACATTCTTCCAAATTCTAAGGAATGTTAGGGCCATAAGGTTCATGCATCAAATGGGGCTAGTGCTGCAGAGCAGGATGACGATATGTCAGAAGCTCCCAAAAGATTCTGAACAAAAGTTATTGAATTATCAGGGGTACATCACCAACCTGAAGGACATGGGAAATTTTCTGATGAGGCAAACGGCCAATGCTGATGAAATGGCCATTTATCTCTATGTGCCACTGCACTATACGTTGGAGAAGAAGAGGTATTTTTGAAAACCACTGGGTGCGAAAAGCTTCACCTAACCTAACTACCACCTTTGCTACTTTTGCAAAGGAAGACTTTACCCAAATCAGAGACTTTTCCGAAGGACATTGTAGTCATGGCCCAGTAGAAAGGACGGATGATGGAGGAGCTGATGTTGGAATGGCTGAAAACAGTATGGGGTCACAGGCCTGGGGCCCTCTTAAATCAACCATCAATGCTTGTCCTTGATGCATTCAAAGGGCATCTCACGGATTCCGTAAAAGACTAGCTCCGCAAGATGAAAACTGAGCTTGTTGTCATCTCGGGTGGAATGACATCAGTGTTGCAACCAATAGAACAGAGGTAGCCAACACGGTGCCCGCAGAGACCACGTGAGTTGCCCGCAGGGCACGTTCTAAAAATAGCACTAGACACCATGGAACTCCGTCTAAAAATTATATTTAATTATGTTGCTGTTCTTTTTGAATCAATAACACTTGCATTGATGTAGATTGGGGTGTAGCCTGCGGTCAAAGTTCAATAGTGTGCGCAAGACAAACCTCCATCTCATCGTTGAGACAAGCAAATGGGCACAGCTACAATGGGGAGCTAGACTCAGTTTTTACCCCATAAAATAAAGAAAAGCATGGCAGAAAAGTGAAACTTGCCATTTTTAGGGTCCTATGATTTCCATGATGCGGAAAACACAGACAGAATCACAGAATTAATGCATAAAAATGCATTTTAGATTTAAAAACGGAAATGTAATTTAGAGACTGAAGGGGTGACTGTTACAAAACTTCCCAATAAATTACACGATGGAATAATCTGTAGTTCTGTCATTCAGACACTATTTCCTAGTTTGCTGTTTTTCAAGTAAGTGCAATTCTTTGTAAAATTCAGTCATGCCTCTAAATGTTTGTGCCCGTGTTTCCTGTATGTTTTCTCGTTAAAGGCACGCGAATTAGCTGGCAGCATGAGACAGAAATGTCGAAGCAAGCAGGATCAGATACCCTAACTGCATAGAAAAAATAAAGAAACACAAGCTTAACAGCAAAATTGAGAGCACAACAACATCCTGGCGAATTTTACGAATCTGGACAACTTTTCTGCAAGTTTTGCCAGCATATCATAGACTGGACATGAAAAGATACTTGTAATGACCATGTCAAATCTAAAACCCATCTAAAGAACAAGGAGAAATTAAGATCAAAAAGTGATCCCCTTCAGGTAATAATAGAGGAAATAACAAAATGGTCAGATGCAAGATGCCAGTTTGTGGCCATGTGAGTCAGACATACCACTTGAAAAAATGACAAAAATGAGTCCTTTCTTTATTAAGCATTGTAAACAAGGAAGTGTGCTTCCAGAAAATGAGAGCAGTCTTCATCAAACTCTTTTGCCCCGTGTCTTTGAACAACATATGGATGCTGCTCTTCGAAAGATTTGTGGCAAGAAAATTTATGTTGTAGTTGATGAAACCACAGATAGCTGAGACCACATAGTTCTTAGCATAATGATAGGTGAGCAAACATTTGGCTGTATGGTAATTCTTTTATGTAGGCAGTTCTAATTGTACATGAAATTACCGGTATGAACAGTCATTCCTGTTGAAAAATGTTATTAGTGAACGGCACTGGTTGTTCCCTTTTAAAAATTAACAACGATGATTCTGGATTTAATAAATGTTTTGTCTCGCAATGATGAGGTCCACTCTTGACACTTCCGTTATAAACTCGGTACCTACAAACCTGGGCAGAAGAGCAGTGCAACGTTCAACTTGGATGCTGGACAGGTGGAGTTTGAAATCCTAACGTTGCAAAATGACCTCCACCTCAAATCCCTTCAGGGCGCACCAAGCCTTTGATATCTTGTGGACAGAGGAGGGGACGCTGGCACACGCATGCTGCTGCCTCTCCTCCCTGTTAACAACACTTTTTGTAAAATTCGCCTTAATCCTGCACTTTTTTATGCTTGTTTTATTTTCTTTATTGTATGTATAGTTTGTGGATGCAGCTGCCTCGAATTGTATGGATTTGGATTAATTTGTATGGACTTTATGGACTTTATCTTGACTGGGAACAACTGAATTTGTGGGTCACGGGACGAGACCTACGAACATTTCTTTGTACCTTGCCGATATAGGAGCCTGGGATGATCTGTCTCCTTGATTATAGTTGCTATGCTGGTCTGCTCTCAATTCATTTTATTGTGCTTTATGACTAAGAACTGATCTGATGGTCACACCCACCTGGCTTGTGGCTCTGGAGTGATCACGCCTGTAATACCTAGCGTTACTTGTTTGTGGCTGTTATGTATGTATCCAAATCCTGCTACCTCCTCCTGCTACGCTTTCTGCTGCTTTGCTATCACTGCTCATCTGCACCCCGCCCGTCTCACCGACTCCTCTGTGCTGCTTCTCCACTGTTATCAGATAAGTATTGCTCAGTATCATGCTAAAATACTCTTGTGACAAACTCCTTCATATTAAACAGTTTGCCCATAGCTAATGGTCTGACTGGAATATCCTAAAAGACACAGGTATTTTGTGGTGCCCGAAATATGTACATCGTGGGTCAGGTCACTGCCACTGCCGGGCTGCGAATGAAAAGGTTACCGGCAGCATCTGGTCAGGAATACGCCATCCTACTCATGGCCTTGGAAATAGAAGTGTCAGTGTGCCAAATTTACAGTGTGTGAAAATAATCTCCGGCCACGGTTCTGTGCAAAAAGAAGTCTCATCAACTAATATTGCATTGTTTAATTCGAGATCTCTTAATGGCAAAGCATTGGTGCTGTCAGAATTCATCATTGACACCAAACATGATATGCTGTGTTTAACGGAGACTTGGCAAAAACCAAATGAATTTACATCTCTCATGGAGGCGAGAGTGGTTACACTTTCCTCACAGAGCCTCGTAGCTCAAGCCAAGGCGGAGGACTTGCAGTAATGGTCATAGTGGAGTTAAATATCAAAAGAATCCCAATTGATTGTCCACTGTCTTTTGAATGTCTGGCTCTTAAACTAATAACGGAATCAGGTCCTATATTACTCATTGTTCTTTATCGTCCTCCAAAATACAATGCATCCTTCTTATCTGATCTGACTGAACTATTAACCCACTTAAGTTCCTTTTCCCAGAGAGTCATTCTTCTTGGTGATTTCAACATCCATATTTACATCCCCACATCTAAACTGAGAAATGAATTCCTATCCTTACTGGACTGTGTTGATTTTCATATATTGGATCTGATCTGTACATCTGGACTATATGTTGCCAACACTTACAGCACTGATTTGGGACTCTCTGACCATAAAGCAGTACTTTTTACTGTCTCATTACCTCTCTCTCCTCTTACCTGTAAACGACCATTTTCTTACAGAAACCTTAAAACTATCTGTCCCTTTATCCTTTCTGGATCCATTTCTGATCTTTTACTGTATTCACCTATTCCATCAACACTAGATAGTCTTGTTGACCATTATAACACAGCCAATTATTAAGCATTAGATAAAACAGCTCCCTTAAAACATAAGGAGGTTTCCTTTAAGCGTTCAGCTCCTTGGTATAATTCAGAATTGCGATCTATGAAAGCAGTTGGCCTACGCCTTGAGAGAATGTCATGTAAATCTGGCCTCACCGTGCACATCCAGGCTTTCTCTGACCACCAAAGAGCATACAGAGAAGCACTAACTGCTGCCAAGAACACCCATTATGGCAAAATAATAGAAAGTGGCCATGATAATCCAAGGGTTTTGTTCTCTGTAGTTAATAAACTACTCCAACCAACATCTGGCCCAACTACCTCTTCTACTGAAGTCTGTGAGAAATTCCTCCACTTTTTCCAAAACAAAATTAAAGATCTAAATAATTCAGCTAACATAAATACATCATCTTTCACTTGTTTTCCCACTCCAATCAGCTCCTTCTCTAAGTTCTCACCAGTCATATCTGTTTTTGTTAATGACCTACTACTTGTGTACTGGACCCCATCCCCACCACACTACTTAAATCCTTCCTTCATGCCATAATCCCAACTATTACAACAATAATCAACTCATCCCTTGAGGCTGGCTCTGTGCCGCTCACTTTTAAAACCGCTTCTGTAACCCCAATGTTAAAAAAGTCTGGTCTTGATGCTGACAATCTTAACAATTTTCGGCCTATTTCCCACATACCTTTTCTATCAAAAGTTCTTAAGCGTGTTGTAGCTTCCCAACTCACAAACTACTTAACTTCTAATAATTTGATGGAACTCTTTCAGTCTGGTTTCAGAGCACAGCACAGCTGTGAAACTGCTCTGCTACGGGTAACCAATGATTTGCTTATGGCAGCAGACTCTGGACAAACCAGCATATTAATTCTGTTAGACCTCAGTGCAGCATTTGACACTGTCAGACAGGACATTCTACTGTCCAGAATGGAGAACATGCTGGGTATCTTTGGCACTGCCCTCCAGTGGTTCAAGTTGTATCTGGCTGATAGGCAAGAGTTTGTTAGTCTTGGCAACAGCAGGTCCAGCACAGCGGCAGTCATACAAGGAGTTCCACAGGGCTCTGTCCTCGGACCTTTTTCTGTATTTATATGCTTCCCCTTGGCCATATTATTCGTAGCTTTGGACTGGGTTATCATTTTTATGCAGACGATACTCAACTCTATTTCAATGTTATAAGTGGAACTTTATGAGAGCTTTCTCAGATCACAACTTGCCTCAGTGAAATTAAAACGTGGATGGAGCAGAACTCTTTAAAATTAAATTGCAACAAAACTGAACTCCTGCAAATTGGGACTAAAGTGTAACTTAATAAAATGAGCTCCTTCCCAGTCAATCTTGGCGGTGATCTCGTCAGATCTGCCTCTACTGCAAAGAATCTTGGTTTCATTTTTGATTCCTCCCTTTTTTATTCAGCCCACATAAATCACATTAAGAAACATTCTTACTTTCACCTCTGTAACATATCACATGTTTGCTCCTTCCTCTCCTTTTCTAACGCTGAGAAACTTGTCCATGCCTTTATCACATCCCGCATCGATAATTGTAATTCCCTACTGGCAGGTACCCCTTCTAATCTTATATCACAGCTCTAGCTTATTCAAAACTCAGCTGCAAGAGTCCTTACACGCACTAGCAGCAGCGAGCACATAACATCCATCATACTTCGCCTTCACTGGCTCCCTGTGTCTTACAGAATTGAATATAAAATTCTATAACCTACAAAGCCTTAAACAACCTTGTACCAAACTACCTCAGTGACCTTCTCCATCACTATGTGCCTGTCGCCCACTAAGGTCCTATGATTCTGGCAATCTTGTTGTGCCCCACACTAATCTACACTCCATGGGTGACAGGGCCTTCAGCTGTATAGTGGGCCCAGACTCTGGAATGACCTACTAAAATTAATTAGATCAGCTGACTCCATGAATTCTTTTAAAAAAACAACTCAAAATTCATCTGTTCAGGAAGGCTTTTAGCTCTACCTGACTTTACTACCCTTCTTTCAGTTTACCTCTCTGTCAAGATGCTCTTGTAACCTGTGTGTGTGTGCGAGACCATCAATTATGTTTTCTTTTACGCTTTTTCTCTGAATTTACTATTCTTAACTCTTCTTTATTTATTTATCTGGTTTAGTACAATGCTATATACTGTATATCCTGCTGTTCTTTCTTAAACTCTGTGAAGTGCCTTGGGAAAGGTGCTATTTAAATAAAATGTATTATTATTATTATTATTATTAAAGAAAAGTACAAAGGTGTATGCACAGCAGCTATGAAAGTTGCCTGCCTTTTTGGTTCAAACTATCTCTGTGAATCAGCCTTTTGTATATAAACTTCATCAAAAACAAACACAGAACATGCCTTACTGATGCACATCTACAAGACTCACTCAGTTGTAGTGTCAAATTATACCCCAGATTACAGTACACTGGTGAATAGCATGCAATGCCAGGCTTCCCAATAAAAGACATTTACAGAAAAAAAAGAGATAACAGATGTTTTAACTGAAACACAATGGAAATGTTAAACTCAAATATTGTGTAAAAATGTGAAAAATAATTTGTTCAAAAA
Organism: Erpetoichthys calabaricus; assembly: GCF_900747795.2. Taxonomy (NCBI): domain Eukaryota; kingdom Metazoa; phylum Chordata; class Cladistia; order Polypteriformes; family Polypteridae; genus Erpetoichthys; species Erpetoichthys calabaricus. The sequence goes on from NC_041407.2 coordinate 39,704,460, forward strand.
GTGTAACAGATTAGATGATTTGTTTAAAATGCTACAGATTTGGTGATTAGTACAAATGTGATAGGATTCATTTAAAAATGTGAAAGAACTGATGTTTTTAAAATCTTACATAACAGATAATTTGTACAAATATGGGACAGAGTTCATGATTTGTTCAAAAATGCTACAAAGGTAGCGGTTATTACAAACGGGACATGATATATGAATATTCATTATTATTGTTGTTATTATTATTATCTTTAAAGGTGAACCGTGCAACTTTATGTTATTCAGAAAGATTGTATCAAAAACTAGCTCTTCATATTACTCAGTACCCTTGAAGTACAGTGCATCCGGAAAGTATTCACAGAGCATCACTTTTTCCACATTTTGTTATGTCACAGCCTTATTCCAAAATGGATTAAATTCATTTTTTTCCTCAGAATTCTACACACAACACCCCATAATGACAATGCGAAAAAAGTTTACTTGAGATTTTTGCAAATTTATTAAAAATAAAAAAACTGAGAAAGCACATGTACATAAGTATTCACAGCCTTTGCCATGAAGCTCAAAATTGAGCTCAGGTGCATCCTGTTTCCCCTGATCATCCTTGAGATGTTTCTGCGGCTTAATTGGAGTCCACCTGTGGTAAATTCAGTTGATTGGACATGATTTGGAAAGACACACACCTGTCTATATAAGATCCCACAGTTGTCAGTTCATATCAGAGCACAAACCAAGCATGAAGTCAAAGGAATTGTCTGAAGACCTCCGAGACAGGATTGTCTCGAGGCACAAATCTGGGGAAGGTTACAGAAACATTTCTGCTGCTTTGAAGGTCCCAATGAGCACAGTGGCCTCCATCTTCCGTAAGTGGAAGAAGTTCGAAGCCACCAGGACTCTTCCTAGAGCTGGCCGGCCATCTAAACTGAGCGATTGGGGGAGAAGTGCCTTAGTCAGGGAGGTGACCAAGAACCCAATGGTCACTCTGTCAGAGCTCCAGAGGTCCTCTGTGGAGACAGGAGAACCTTCCAGAAGGACAACCATCTCTGCAGCAATCCACCAATCAGGCCTGCATGGTAGAGTGGCCAGACGGAAGCCACTCCTTTGTAAAAGGCACATGGCAGCCCGCCTGGAGTTTGCCAAAAGGCACCTGAAGGACTCTCAGACGATGAGAAAGAAAATTCTCTGGTCTGATGAGACAAAGATTGAACTCTTCAGTGTGAATGCCAGGCGTCACATTTGGGGGAATCCTGGCACCATCCCTACAGTGAAGCATGGTTGTGGCAGCATCATGCTATGGGGATGTTTTTCAGCGGCAGGGACTGGGAGACTAGTCAGGATAAAGGGAAAGATAACTGAAGCAATGTACAGAGACATCCTGGATGAAAACCTGCTCCAGAGCGCTCTTGACCTCAGACTGGGGCGACGGTTCATCTTTCAGCAGGACAACGACCCTAAGCACACAGCCAAGATATCAAAGGAGTGGCTTCAGGACAACTCTGTGAATATCCTTGAGTGGCCCAGTCAGAGCCCAGACTTGAATCCAATTGAACATCTCTGGAGAGATCTTAAAATGGCTGTGCACCGACACTTCCCATCCAACCTGATGGAGCTTGAGAGGTGCTGCAAACAGGAATGGGCGAAACTGGCCAAGGATAGGTGTGCCAAGCTTGTGGCATCATATTCAAAAAGACTTGAGGCTGTAATTGCTGCCAAAGGTGCATCGACAAAGTATTGAGCAAAGGCTGTGAATACTTAAGTACATGTGATTTCTCAGTTTTTTTATTTTTAATAAATTTGCAAAAACCTCAAGTAAACTTTTTTCACGTTGTCATTATGGGGTGTTGTGTGTAGAATTCTAAGGAAAAAAATGAATTTAATCCATTTTGGAATAAGGCTGTAACATAACAAAATGTGGAAAAAGTATGAATACTTTCCGAATGCACTGTAGATCTTAGTTTCGAAAAGGTTGGTGACCCTGCAATAGACATATCCATTAACAAGCCCTTTAAAGACAGGTTGAGGCAACATTATCTGACCTGGATTGTGGATCTTGCCCGTGAGTTAACAGAAACTGGAAAAATCAAATGCGCAGATACATCAGAAGTAGCATGGTGGGTATTGGCTGCATGAAACCACCCTGGAGAGCATTATCATCAGATTTTTCAAGAAATGTTGCATAAGCAATGCTTTGGATTGATCCGAAGATGACATTCTGTGGGAGAACGATGGTGAAGATAAAGATGATTGTGACTGGAAGAAGAGCACAGACAACGATTCAGTTATGAGTGATGACGGTGAGTCTGATAAATAATGATGACTGATGCTTCTTCCTTTTTCTCTTATTTTTAACTCCTTTCCGTTCAGCCAAAAGACCTACCCCAAGAGGTATAATAGTTAATAGCGCAAATATATTGTTCTTATGGCACATACAGCTCTCCATCTCAATTCTAGTCCGCATCTGAGTTTTTAGCCCTCTGAAACTGTTAGAAGGGTGCGGATTAGATTTGAAAATATACATTTAATCTCTTCTTTCTGATTTGTGAGTGTTCTCCTTTCACATTATATGTATTTAGAAAGACATTTAAAAAATGTGAACTGATCTAATAACTAGAACATCCACAATATGAGTAGGTGTTGCACTGAACTTGGAACTGCAAGGCAAAAAGTACTCAATAACTCAATTGTGCAATTTGAAACCTGTGAGGAAATTGGAAGATATACAAAGGTGTATTCCAAATAAGATTGGCAAATTGTCTGCTCTGTTGATAATTTTTGGACCTACTGCATATCCTAACCTAATCTGGCGAATCTTGGAGCTATACAAAACCAAACCCATTACAAAACAGATTTACAAAATAATCACAATAAAATGCGCATTTTGGTGACTACTGACCATAAAAAGAGATAAAGGCAGACCCTGACATGGAACTATGAAAGTCACAGTAGACTGGAGAGCTCTGCAAACAGCTTAAGCTTCCCTCACTAAATAATATTATACAGTAGTCAGAAACAGAAAGCTCTGAGGTGCTACCACACTGGTGAAATGTACTCAGGAAATAAAGACTCTAGGTTTAAATCAGACTACTTAACAAGAAAAATTCAAATAATTTACATTTAGTATGAGATGCAAGAGAAAGGCAAGGCAGGAAATTAAGACTGGCAGTTAAAGATGACGAATGTTGCACCTTCAGCAGTTGATTAGCACATGCAATACTGGTCTGAACTGATGGATAAGATAAACAAGCTGCTGTCCTAAAGGTGCCTGGTGCAATTCTACTGAGGGAAAAAGAGTCCCTCTTTGAATATCTCATTAGTCTAATTAGTCACTTCTGTTAATTTCAGGGTGAAAACTGAGCTCTGATTTTATAACAGCAGACTTAATTATCATCAGATTAGCACATTTAGCAGAGAAAAATGAAAAGACTGCCTTAGATCTGAGCTCATTTTGTTAATTTTCCCTAACAATATTGCATATGAGGTGTCACACAAAAAACAATCAACCCCCAGTGACAGATTTACAAGAAATTAATTCCAATTCCATGGAATGAGGCAACATTCTTAATTGGTACGGTTTCACCAATAATTTAGTGTGCAAGCTGGCAAAATGAATAAGAGATAAGCAAAACCTGATTAAAGAACTGTGCAGACATGAAGCTTCAAGTATTTCAATCATCAAAAAAAAAACCTTTTGAAATTGCCTCAGGTTTTACTGAGTTTGAAAAATATCTTTATTGCAATATATTAATTCTATATGGAAATAAAAATAAAAAGATGAATGTGTTTTAAAACATCTTTACATAATTGAGTTAAACATTTTTAAGCAGATTTAAGCAGATTCCACAATGGCCTTATACTAATTATTTAAAACTTAGAAACAAACATATTATTCTCCCTTCTTTTAAAATCTCCTGATTAGGCTGGTTATTGAGACATGGGGACAGATGCTACTCGGTAGTAATTTGCAAGTTAAAAATGCAAGAATGTATTGCATTCCTGTTAACTGCTCATTAGGAAAAAATAATAATGAATAATAAAAAATGCATGTGTATGCAATACAATAAGAAAATATACACTTTTTTTCTTTTTTAAAATCATTGCAATCATTGCTACTGCATACTCCATCAGGCATGTCAAGACCAAGCTGGTTTCCACTGGGGGAACTAGCAGTTATAGCTGTTGTATGCATGACTTCCACAATTCTGTGTAGAAAGGGGGTTTAGAATCACTGGGGCAACTTAATGTCTCACAACATAGGGCTGCTGGGATTAGAAACAACTCTCCTGTTGTAGGCAGCAATGAAGTTTACCAATGTTAAATGCAAACCTGTGTTCTGTGTATCCCATAGACTTTCCACTCAGATAATCTGTTTATGACGTTTTATTCCTTCATGTACCATACATAGTTTGTTCTACTTAGTATTATTATGTTACATTTATTGCTATTCGGATTCCTCTGCTAATCTGGCATTAGTTTTGGAAAATTTGACTTTGGTGTCAATGCCAGCTTTTTGACCTTTCAGTATTAGTACCAAATTAGTTTCAAGGCAGATGGGTCCCCCATGAAGTCAAAGACAGGTCAGAACAATAAGCAGGCGTGGGGGATTAAGTCCCCTTGAGCTCCAAATCATGCAGCATGTCTCTCTTCATAGCCACCTCCCTGCGGTGTTGCACTATGCACCACATTGAAGCAATAAATTCCTAAGAAGTCATAATCGCTTAACACTAGAATTACCAGAGCCTACGAAAAAAATCGTAGATCTGTCCCACCTTAAATCGCTTCTTAAATCCGTTCGCACCTCTCCACCATCGTCTTTTGTCTTCTAAATGTGCAGATAAAGACAAGCTGCAAGCAGCTGGCTATTCCATCCCCCCACCGACTTAGAACGTGCACTAACTTCTCCCAGCTCATGCCTTGATTGATTATCTGGGAGTGAAGTGGAGTTTTAGAGTGGAAATAATAGATCGTTATTTGGAACACACGCATTTCATGTGTGTTACGTTTCTACAGTAATCTGTGTAAACACATTTTTAAAACAGAAACGTTTTTCATATTCTAGTAGTAAATGACAAAATGTAGGCATAAACTATATAATGTATGAAGCCTGAAGTCCAAATATCAAAGAAACACTTTCGCAAAAGGTACAAATATAACAGAACAAGTGCACTTTTATTCAAAAATATACCTGCAGAAAAAAAAGCCGCCTTAGTGTGCGACATTGACACTCACTTACTATGACTGCCACCGTGACGCAACAGTATCAGTTGCTGACTGGTAATCAAAAGGTCACAAGTTCGATCCTGCACGACTCTCTTTTGAGAAGTGAACTGCTCTTATTTTTACTATTTTAGAATAAAAAGATACATTTGATTTCAGTCTGTAACAGCCAGTGTAATTTATGATACTTGTAAAGGTTAGCTTTGTTTTTTTTTTATTTACTTTTCATTCTCTCAGTCGCGTTCCGGATCCTTCCCTACCCCATCTGACACTGCTGTTTTCACATAAAGACGCGCAATAGCTCTGCAGTGTATCACGATACATACTACCCCCACCCCCACACACAAACGCTAGTGAATCTGCCTTCTTCGTATCTCACCATCACTTGATTCTCTTTTTATTCAGTTTTATTGAGTGTTCCTTCTCACACTGAATTAGTATGCACCTTATGGTCTATAATGTCAAAAAAAAAAAAAAAACAGAGACATAGGTATATATGATATTTGGAATTATTCGTTTTATGACCTGTATGGTACATTTCGGAAAACTTTGTGGCACGGATGCAACATTATTCATATTATTCATATTCATTCGCTTAACATCTTGCGGTTTGTAATCAGTGACTGCGTGTTTTTTTTTCCCCTGATCTTGCCAGTCCCCACATGTTGCTGTATGCTGTTTCTTTTGTACTCGAAGACATGTAGAGGAAAGCATAGTAAAGAGCAGTAACTTCAGCGCTATATGCAATCATCAGACACTCCCCATCTGACACTGTTGTTTTCACATAAAGACACGCTATAGCTCTGCAGTGTACTTGTAACTGCATTCTCGTACCAATGCTTGCAAACTGAAGTGTCTACGTGCACTTTTCGTGGCATTACATGTGTATTTTTTGAGCATGCCCGTGTCGCTCAAACACAGGAACATATGTTGATGTAACAGTATAACAAAACAAGTGCACTTTTATTTAAGACTATAACCAAAGAAAAAAGAAAGCAAGTTACAGTAGGTAGTTGATATGACAGCTTGCATGGTGCAATGCTAAGAACTGCTGATTTCCGTTTCATGCTATATAAAATCATCACATTCACATGTTAACAGTTCCCACACACCCAAGGACCGCCCTTCCTACATTTATGACATGTGTACTTGTTGCAGTGTACACACCTCTCTGTGCATTGGTTCCTATTACACTGAACAAGCACCTGTAATTTGCAGCTCTATTCATTATCTCAAAACACCACGCACATTCACAGTAATTCCCAGTTATGTCCACCACTTACACCCATGCCCACAACCATACAGAACTGATTCCACATCAGAGAATTTCCAGTTCCAGCATAAATTCACACCTGATCTGATGCTGTTCATTTCCAAATAATATTGCATTTAGTGCAATAATGTTTTCACATATATTTTCTTTCTTTCAGATGTGTAATAGAAACCACAGCATAGAGAGAAGTGTGTACATTGTAACAGGTACACATGTTGTAAATGTAGGAAAAACGATCCTTGTGTGTGTGAACTGTTAACTGTTAACATTTAAATCTGATGATTGCATATAGCGCTGTCTTATTCAGTGCGCGCAAGAACATGCAGGTGGTCAGTTGTCGTGTGCTACAACATGCTGGCGGTGATCAACGCACATTTTAAAAAAAGAAAGAGACAAATTTATGTGACGTTTTGAAGAAATCATTTTATGACGCAAATAGTACCAATCAGAAAACATCGTTGAAGTAATGCAATATTATTTGAAAACAAACAGCTTCAGATCGGGTGTGAATTTATACTGGCGTTGCTACTTAGAGTCAGATCAGAAGCTGAATAAGCTCCTGTTCTGACTCTAAGTAAAAAGCATGAATTAATCAACAGAAATAACCGCGATCAACATTTTAAACTTAATGATTTACAGTGCATACCAATTTATAAATTTTATGTCCGTTTGAGGTTACAAAGAAAAAAAAAACACTTTCTCCCCAGCGGGGAATCGAACTCGGGTCTCTGAGGCGCGGCATGGCTGCTGCGCTCTGAGTCAGCAAATCTTAGCGTTATACCATGGAAGGTGTTGTATCATCCTTGAACCTTTTGTGAAAGTGTTTATTTGATGTTTGGATCTCAGACTTCACACATTATATAGTTTATGCGTACATTTTAAAACATTTATTATTACTAACATATGAAAATGTTTCTGTTTTAACAATGTGTTTACACAGATTACTATAGAAATGGAACACACATGAAATGAATGTGTTTCAAATAACGATCTATTATTTCCACTCTAAAACTCCAGCAGTTCAGTCACTCCCAGATAATCAAACAAGTTTTCAAACTGGGAAAACTTAGTGAACGTTCTGCGACGGTGGGGGATGGAATAGCCGGCTTCTTGCTGCTCGTCTTAATCGGCACATTTAGAACACAAAAGAGAGGTGAGAATGATTTTAAGGTGGGCCGGATCTACGAGTTTTTTCATAGACTCTGGTAATTCTAGTGTTAAAAGCAATAAGAGGGAGGGGTCCCCTGTGAAGTCCAGAGAGCCTAGAAGCAATAGGAGGTGAAAAATGGAGCCTGTGAACTCCTGAATGCTCCGCAGTTTGCGCCATTGCATCATTCTTCATAGTCACCTCCCAGGTGCACCACACTATGGCGCTGCAAAGAAGCAACAGCGGAGAGTGATCCCTAGTGTGGTCACAATCACTTCAAAGCAATAGGGGAGATGTCAAGTCTGAAGCATGTTGAAGCAATAAGAGTTGACAGTCATGGTTGTGGGCTGATTGAGAGAAAGCCTGATGTTTAGTACCAGTACCGAAAATACCAAAATGCTGGTACCGTACCGTTTATAATTGCCGGTTTTATAGTATCTTTACAGTACAGGTACATACTTCATTAAAACTTCACTAGCAATAATGTTTCTGTTTCCTTTATAATCCAACTTTCCCTGATTTACACAACATTGTAAAGTACGATGAGGTTTTTAGCTACTGTTTAGATGTAATTCTTCTGTGACCTGGCATTTTCACTAATCGGCCACTCTTCAGGTCCCAATAGTGCCGGATTAGTGAAAGTCTATTTGTACAGTCCAAGAAGTACACAGTAAAAAAAAATTAATCAAGTCAACATTTGCTGAGACCATACTTTGCCTTAAAATAGCTGCAGTTCCCTTTGGTAGACTGATGTGCAGTTTTCTTAAAAAAAAACTGAAAAAAAAACTGTCAGTTTTGGAGAACTTGTCTCAGATCTTCTGCAGATTTTGCCATCCTCTGTTTCTCCTGAACAAAGCCTCACAGATCTCAGGTTGAGATCAGGGCTCAGTGGAGGCCATACAGTCTTTTGAGGAACTCCTTGTTCTTCTTTTTGCTAAAGATAGTTTTTGGCTGTGTGTCTGGGGTCATTGTCCCTGTGCAGAATTAAGTTGGAACCGATCAGAAACCTTCCTGATGGTTTTGTCTGATGAGAAATTCTATTAATTCTGACCAGATCACTATCTCCATTTACAGAAATGCAACCCCCAGACTTACAGGGATTCTCGTCCACGTTTCACTGTTGTGTAGTGCTGTTCATCCCAATACAAACAAACTGCCTCCTGTTCGAATCAACAATTACAATTTTTGACTAGTCAGTCCAGAGCACTTGCTCCCAGTCCTTGTGTTTTTCTGTGTAGTTGAGTCTTTTGCCTTTGTTTCCCCTTTGGAGGAATTGAATTTTGGCAACACCATGATGATCATTTCTGACAAGACTTGCTGAGACTGTAGAGGGACACTCTTAGGTGAAGTGGCTTCTGTGAGTTCAGAGCTGATACCTTATTTCGAAGGGACATTAGTTTGATGTATCTCTCTTCTCCTGCATTTAGACTTCATGGTTGACAACTGTTTTTCTGGGTGTAAACCTTGACCATTTCCTTGTGCTTCTCCAGAAGGACTTGGAGAGCATATCTTGAAACTCCTGTCAGTAGTTAGATTTCTGCTTGGCAGAGACCATGCTGATGCATGATAATCACCTTGTATCTTGCTGCAATGGTCACACCACTGCCATGGTGTTAGAATTGATTTTGTGCTTGCCCGTTTTTATTTCAGTTTATCAGTTTGGTTCAGTCAACATACTGTGGTACTGATCATTAGTACCTATTGTCACACATGTGCGCTTGGGAGGCAGCTTAAGGGCTCTGGTGATGGTAGTTACCCATCGACCAAGGAGTTGGCACTGTGTGCTAATCTCTTCCTCCCTCTGCAGAACTGAAGACTGACGGTCCTTCCACCACCACTTCAGTTATCTTCCCTGCTAGAACCCATATGAATGGAGGTTCAGCCATCTTTGAGTCAGTTCCACATCAAACTCCTGCCTGAAAAGACACTATTGATATCTTTGTAAAACGATAATTTCTTTTTTGCTTTATTTTCATTATATGGGGTCAATGAAAGGCCCCAAAGCTTTTTTTTTGTGTGTCTGCTTCTTAATTTACACTATTTAATCATACAGTGTGCTATATAAGTATGTTTTCAGGATTTTTTCTGAAAAGTAGCCAATTACTTAATATTATTCGTTAAAAAAAACATTTCTCTGTAATATTTAACTTTTTGCAAAATCAATGTTTGGAAATCTGAAAATCTTCCCTAGTAATGAAGAAGACCAAAAAAATATAGAATTTGTACTAGAAAATGAAGAATGCCTAAAACATTTACACAGGCCAGTATTTGTTGGGCTCTGCTTCTCCAAGATTTCATAGAAATGGTGGGCTTTTAAGCTCCTTTGTAAATATGGATTCATTTAGTATACCAAAACAGTTATAATCTTTAAATTGCAAAATGAGTTTACAACCTCTGGAATTGAAACTCAAGTACCACTGAACCCTGGGCACACTGGAGGACCACAGCTACTGACCTGTTTAATCCTGAGACTTTTGAATTGTGGACCCCTCTTACCTTCTATTCTCCAAATTTGGTGCTTACTCTGACAGCCACTGGATAAGCTAAGAGAGAGATGAGAGCCCTCAGCTAAGAGTTCATCTTTGTCCACATTTATCCGGGGTCTCCTGGCAGAGGCTGATTGTGCATTTATATACTGAAAGATTCTTTAATATAAGCTAAGAGTAAAATTATTTGTTGCATTAATATTGATCAGTGTTGTTGTTTATATTATGTCTCTGAAGGGGCTTTGAGGCAGTACTGAAAGTGAAATGATTTTTACACACGGTATTTGCCAGCAGTGGACTTAGTCCATTTGCCAAGTTAACTCTCCCTGCTGGACACACCTGTGGCATCAGAAATTAACAAGAGACTGGTTCACATCCATGCTGAACATCTGGCATATTAAACTAAAAATACAAAAAAGTCTGTCTATGTGATATTTGACTTAACACCTTAAAAACAATAAACAATCTTGAGTTGTATTGATCATATACTGTAGTAAAACTACTGTATCCACCAATACTCCCAACAAAAAAAGTAAAAACTGAATTATATACAGTGGTATATATATGAATATATAATACTGTATATTTCCTAATATCTGGTTTTACTTCTTATAAGTAGGCCTTTTATGCCTATAATGGCTTTGTATCCCAGCCAGATTTAGCCCCTGACATATGCCCAATGGAGCCTGAAAATGCACTGTGATGCAGAATTAGATTAAGTGGGTTTACAAATATTATCTTATTTAACACTTCTAATGTAATAATCATTCAAAGATTTTAAAAAAAGCTCACAAGAAAATAGTCAATAGTCTTAAATCAGAACAAAATGGGAAGGTCCTGATCCATTAGAGCTTGAACCTAAATCTATAACTGCTAGATTTTGGCCATGTTTATAAAATTTCCAAAGAGCCCTTAAAAGATAATAAAACTTGTTTATATACTATACATTATGGTTCACAACAACTACTGTACTATGGAACCCTTACATATAGTCTACCTTTTAAGTGCCCTAAAAGAGACATTCAGCCTCAGTGCCTGATTTGTAAATAACAAAGGCATTTATCACAAATTTTCTCCAGATTAGAATATGTGTCAAGAATAACTGACTTCTATCCATCTGCTAACTAAAACTGCTTAATTTAGGGTACTAGGGAAAACATTATATCTTGCTTCTATTAATTTATTCTTTCAACAGATTAGTACTAATTCATCTAAGATGGTGCATCAAAATAAAAAAGGTTTGGAAAACAAATACATGAATGAATGAACGTATTCAATCTTTTACAGAATTACTTTACCCGATATCTCAGTATAAGGGGTTATAAATGTAACTTTGCATGACAGATTTTTCTATTTCAAAAATGGAACTCAATCTTTCAAGAGGTCAATTAATCAGTTTTGTCCGACTTTCATACAGTATATCACAAAGATGCCAAAGTCAAGCTGCTTTACAGAGTCATTGTGTGATCCTCAGTGTGTCACTTAGAATACCATCACATAAGACCACGAAAAGCATACTTGTAACAGCTCTTCAGCACAGTCTTCACTATGGACAGCGCTTTACCCCATACTTTTTGTATAAAAGTTCTTCAACCGCAAACATCATATTGCACAAAGAAGTGTTTGCCTCTTGGTTTTGTTTGGAAATTGCTGAACAAACAGAAATTGACATTGCTTAGACGTGTATATGTTTCAGCAAATGGTCATATTATTTTAGACTTGGTAAGTTATTTGTTTTGTAACACATCAAATGTGCAGTATATAAAACAGAGATAACAGTGGATTCAGAAAATATTCAGACCCATTTGCCTTCTGTCCACTTTGTTTTGTAGATTTGATTTTAAATGCATAAATGTATCATTTTGTCTATCAATCTACACTTTATAACCCATAATAACCCTCCATCTGCACCCTTGACCCACATCTTTTGCATCTTTTCTGTAGGCATGGAGATGTGCCATTTTCTGTTGGTTCACTTAGGGAGCTTCGGACAATTAGTTGTTGAAGGTTTGGTGGTTGTCTGTATGCCAGGAGGGGAGGTAACAGACAACCACCAAACCTTCAACAACTAATTGTCCGAAGCTCCCTAAGTGAACCAACAGAAAATGGCACATCTCCATGCCTACAGAAAAGATGCAAAACATGTGCCCACATCTATGATACAGACCGTATTGTTATACCACACTGCCGATTTGAACATCACATAAAGGGATCATTTTCCTGCAGATCATCTAATGTAGTCTACCTAATTTTCTGCATGAAATGTCCTGACACTGCACTCTATTTGGGAGAAATTGGACAAACACTCCACCAGAGAATGAATTTACACAGGTTCCACATTAAACATGGCAACACAGATGTTCCTGTAGCGGCCCACTTCAACAGCCATGGACACTGTGAGAGGGACTTTAAAGTCACAGTGCTTATGGGCAACTTCAAAACACAGCAAGAGAGAAAAGAATGGGAAGTTAAACTCATGCTAAAATTTAATACATTACAACATGGATTGAATAGAGACAAGAGTTTTATGGCCAGATATGAGGATTGTTTACATCTCTCAGAATGACAGACAACCTGTCTACAGATACAAATTGTTTTGAAAAAACTCATTACAGACTTCAAAAGACTTTGTTGGACAGTTATCTTATCCAGAGATCTTGACAATACATTGTTCTTTTCTCTCTTGTTAAATTAACCCTAGCCTGAATGAATCTATTAATTTTTTACATTTAAAATTTCTCATTTAAAGATTTACCAATGTTGTTTCTTGTCCTAGAGTGTGTATATAAACATAGGGAACTCCAGTCTCTGTATTACATCTTGCCTGAAGAAGGGGCCTGAGTTGCCTCGAAAGCTTGCATATTGTAATCTTTTTAGTTAGCCAATAAAAGGTGTCATTTTGCTTGGCTTTTCTCTATTATCACGTGAAAAGACAACCAAACAGAATTTTTTTTTCCAACCATCTTTTTTAAAGCCAGCTTAATTCAATTATGTAGGAAGATGTGGAGCTCATGCACAAGGCCAGGCTTACTCATCCCCCTCCAATTTTAAGCCTGTCTGCATGTTTTTGAGATGTTGGAAGAAAACCACAGTAATCAAAATAAAACATAAAGGGAAAACGAGAAAGTGCAAAAAACACAAAGAGAGTGACTAGGGTGAAGACTCGAGACCAGTTTTCAGAAAATACGAGATACCAATCTTAACCACTCTGCTACCCACAAACCATCCAAATAGTAGTTACAGACAAACCCTCACCATTGCACAATGGTGCAATGAACAAATATACACAGCATGCTGAAAAGGAAAGACTGCAGAGCAACAGAACAGAAGAAACACACATTTCTGTGAAATTGTAGAAAATGTATGTTAATCCTGTAAAAGTATAGCTAGTCAGTTTGACAAGTAAGCCTGATGACCCTGAATCTGAAGATTCATACTGATGCAAATGGGTAATGTGATTTGATCATCTGGCCAAGATAGTAAGGTGGCAATAATATAAATTTGTGACCTAATGGCTTCCAGTAAATCTTGTCAGCTAGCTTATCATAAAGCTTGCCTGAAAAGAAAAAAAAAATAACATAAATTCAGACTAACTTATATAGTTCTTAGGCAAAGGTTTAGCAAATCATTCAAGTTTCAAAGGCTACAGTGCATATTTATTAGACAAGATGATTATTTACGGCATCAGCGGTGTTAGACGTCTCCTCAATCTGTCTCCCTTCATCTCTCTCTTCCCATTGCGCTTGTCTCTTTTCTCCACATCCACCTGCCCACACAGACATTAATGCTGCTTCATATTCCACCACCAGATTTCACAATAATGTGGGAATGGAAAGTGACACAGCAAAGCAGTGGGTGGGTTAGGTGCTGCCATTTTCACAGACAGTTTCATTTTAAACTCTATAACATTTATTTGTTATTTGATTTTGAACACATTGGCTTGGTTTATTGTATAAATCTGAAAACAAATCACCTTTCAGCACTTCTGATATATTTTCTAATTTGTATGTAATGTAAAGGCCTGGTGTGCAAGACACATAGCATTAACTAGTCAATATCTAGAAATCACTCCAGAACTCAGGGGCTTGCGTATTCTTCCCAGTGTATGCTTGGGTTTCCAAGAGAGATTCTGGTTTCTTTCCACAGGAGGCAGGGGCATCACCTGGATTTCCTCAGGTGCATGTATCATACTGCCAAAGCTGCAGGACTGTAGAGGTTAAACCTTGTGGCACTGTGTCCTATGTGATAGTTGGCACTACACAACAAAGATGACAACAGCCATGTTGATTCAAATGTTAATTTGGATTAGTGAGGCAGGTGACTGGAAGACTTGAAGAAATGGTCAACAAGAAAAAGTCAGCATACTACTAATTGGACCAAATAAATTATAAAAAGAAAGCAAAAAGAGTATAAATAAGGACCAGGCAATAAAATATATATGGTACAAGACCATGCACTACAGTTCACTTCTGATCACACCTATGGTTTTTGTTGCACGGAAACACAAAAACTATTTTATTGGTGCCTTGTACAAGAGTCTTGGAAATTAGCATTGCACTTATTTCCTGTGTCTTTTATGTCAAGCTGTTTTTACTCTGTACCTCCATGTAAGGGAAACAATATTTAATTACATCATGTCAAAAAAAGGAAAAATAACAAAAAACACTACTATGCATAAAATAAAGTTCCTCTTTAAAAGAAACAGCAACTGGTACACTCATGACTTTATACATTTCCCTTTTGTAAAGGACAGAAATACATTAAGCATATTATGAACTAAAATGGCAAAATAAAGTTATAAAAAAATGAGGTACTTTACTGCTTGGGGAAAAAGGGTAGAAGAGGCCAAACAATTTTTTTGCAGATAACAGTTATGCCACTGGCATTCCTGTGTCGTGTAGAGACACTAAATTGCTTTGTTAACAAGATCCCAAGTGATGATGAATTTGTCATTTTAGGATAACAAGTAAGGCAGCTTAGATAATTTGGCAGCCAAGAAAAGTGATACTCCAGATCCTCATCACAGAATGGGCAGTTTGTAAAAGAACATACAGACGACACTAATATTTCATTAAGGTCCTTGGCATTAGATCAGTCTACAGAATATCCATGACTGCAGCACAGCACTTGTGTGGTTTTACAATGCAGGTTACTTCTAATGTCTAATTCATCAACATGACAAGCCAATTCCTCAATTGCAACCAGACGATAAAAAATGAATACATAATAAGCAAAATTAAGTTTGCTCAATTTTGAATAGATGTCTCTTTTGAAGATTGTCAACATTGCTGGTGAGAGGAACATTAAAACTTATGACAGGTGATGGAAGATTCACAAGTTGATGGACAAATGTACATGTGCGGGTAAAACTGAGCATGTAAAACTGTGGGGCATTCCAACTAATACTAAAACATGTAACACATTTCTTTTAACATTATTATTCATCATTCAGAAGACTTACAAATTTATACAATGATTTAAAAAGGCATTCAATGCTGTTATTTCTTTCTTTATAAAAAGGCCAAAGCTTTAGTAAATAAAGAGATGGCACCATCTTACAAGGATCCAGAGCTGGAGCTGGACCAACTACCACTTATGACATCTGGATCACTATAGTCTGTGCCAGACCACCCACAGCTAGCTGACCTAGGCCCACCTTACCACGGAACAATTACTAGTTATGTATTTGCACCACACAAAAGTTTAGATCTTTTTTACCTCTCTAAAATGTTGCCCCCTAGTCTAAAGCGCATTGATGTGTAAACAACCTTCTGTGAAATTCAATGTGCATAAATATATTTGCTACTTTCCTATTAATGCTCATTTTTCCTTGGAGCTAGATAGGTTCCTTTTCTCCCTGCTACAAACCTCAGTCTGCCATCTGCTCTCCTGAATCACAAATAAGAATTTCACACTAGTAAAATGTATTTAACGAGAATTATATCTGTCTCTTCACATTGTATGTGAAAAGTGGTGGTTCACTTAACAAATGTGGTTCTTTGAAGGCTGCTGACTTCTAGTTAATTCAGACAGATCAACACCTAAAATGTCTTCATTTGCCTATGCTTCTTCCTTTTGTGGCTGATATACTAAAAATGTTGTACCATCCACGTGTAATTATATAGCAATGTACAGAAAAGTAACAACGTACATGTGCATTTGTTAAAGCAAGACACTTTAATAACATTTAGCATAATTTAAAGAAGGGATGAGCAGTGAGGTTAAGGACGATTATAGTTATGAAACTGTCCCTCCTTGCTGTGGAATGGGAAAGACACAATGATTCTAATAACCTGTTTCTACAGCAATGCTCTGCATTTTTCCTGATGTTGATCTACAATATGATAGAGAGAGACTTAGTTTACAATGTGCACATGCATAACATTATTTTTTAACAGCCAGTTCAACTCAGAAACAAGTCCCAGGGTTTGCTTGTTTTAGTAATAATTTAGAGGGTTTGCCTGTATGATGCCATGATGTTAATGTGTAGTAAAGAGTACAAGTATAGCACCTATAAACAAGCATTCTCCCCCCTTGGAAGTTTCAACATTATATTGTTATACAACATTTTATCCCATTGGATTTGATTTGGCTTTTTTAACACCAAACAGAAAAGACTCTTCAAAATCATACTGAAAAGAGATCACTGCAAAGTGTTCTAAATTAATTACAAATATAAAACACAAAATAATTGATCATGTAAGTATTCACCACGTTTAATATGGCACCCCTAGATCCAAACTGGTTCAGCCAATTGATTTTAGAATTCATAGAAATGGTTCAATGGAGACCACCTGTCTGGGGTTTCAAATGATTGTTGTATAAATGCATCTTATCTGGAAGTTCCAACTTGTGCCAAGTCAGCATGGTAGCCAAACCTACACAATGAAGACAAAGAACACTCCAAGCAACTCTTGTACTCAAGATAAATTGTTCATAAAGAAATGGAAGGAATATCACATAGCAGTAAATCAGCAGAGAGTAGGCCATCTACAAAAACTGAGCGATCATGCGGATTGTGCAAAAAGACATTTAGTGAGAGAAGCCACCAGAATATCTAGTAGAACACCAAAGGAATTGCAAGCTGCAGTGACTGCAGTGGATTGATGATACACTTGTAGCAGCCATTAGCAGGCTTGTCTGAGTTTGTTCTGTCAAAAACTTCTTTCATTTAAAATTTGACTGTCCTTTCCTATTCTTTTTCTTTGGGTTAATTGATTCCAACAGTGTCACTTGGAGGTAAACAAATTCAGAATGTTTATTTTTATCTTTATTATTTGGATTTATTTATTTATTCCTCTCTCTCTCTTGATATATATGTATTTTTTATGAGTGTCATGCTCAATGCTTTGGCATCCCAACCAGAATGAAGACTAGTTCCTTGCTAGGAAGTGGGAGGCAGAATAAAAGGTCAGAGATAAATGGGTATCCTGACCCAGATGGGTGCTTACACATTTTCCTAGAAGGGAGGTCTGTCCTCAAGTACAGAGACTGGTTGCTTTCCAGGGTAATAGTCTCCCCCAGTACACACGATGGCAGTATCCCACTGGTGAAAACCGCCATATGGATACTAGCAGGGCAGGATGGGAATTGTAGCTCTGCGGTACTACCCTGTCGGGGTTCTTTGGTGCTGCTGGGGGAACTGCAAGGGAGCACCATCCCATCTTTGATAGGCATCTGCCTGACCCACAAGTGGTTACAGCATACAATGCTGTGGCAATGGAAGTATTCCCAAGTATGGATAAAAAAAGCCAGTTCTTCTGCTGCAGAAGTCAGCATTCGGAGGGGGAGGAGGTTGATAAGTCTACATGGGAGGTGCGGAAGGAGGAACCAGAGCTTGTGACTTTGTTATACTGTATGAGAAGAAGGAAACTGGACAACTGTGAAGGTACTGGCTTAAATAAAGATAAATAAAACTCCTTGTATTTGAACCTGAGACTGTGTTGTATAGTTGTGTCTGTGGGATTGGTGGCACCCCCTAACTGGTATATATTATATATATCTACCTATTATAATAAAAAAATCTTGGGTCAAGACGTGATCTTCTTGGAAGACACTTTGAAGTCCTGTGAGACTACCTGCATGTCACGCCTACTTATAAACAATTAAAAACAAGATCACAGACATCTGACCTCTCAGTTGTTGGAATATACATTCAGGATGACACGTCAACGACTTACCGAAGAAGAAAGAGCAGCATTGGAGAGAAAATAAGGCAAAAAAGAATGCAAAAAAGAACAATAATAATCTATGTGCAAATTCTGAAAATAAGAAAATTAATAATCACCCCGGACCAAGTGAAATTGAAAACCCCTAGATCCAATCGGGGTCAGAAATAAAAGAATTAATAAAGAGGTTCAAAAACGTTGGCGTGATACACATGCAGAGTGGGTTAGAGATTATGAAAGCAGTGGAATTTGAAAGGCTAGTAAAATTAGCAAATATCAAAAAAAAGATAGTAAAGATCGCATTAGCACAAACAAACGGAAATTATTACTCGTGAAATAATGGAACAGCAAAAAGGAATCGAATATATGGACATAGGTGATATGTCAGAAATATGAAGATATTGTAAGGCTTTAAAGTTTAAGTCGGAGACTTGTAGATCGTCTAATTCGTGTTGCCATCAGGGAAAAGTAGTGTTTCTTCCCAATGAAGAGGCGTATCCATGAGAATTAAAAGATTTGTTGTTTGGTGAAAGTGAAATCCACAAACACTACAGGCAAAATATCCAAGTCTACAATAATCTTTTCGCATTTGCATCATTCTATGCTGAAAATGTAGATATACACAATAATGGACCATACGCTATGAGAATCTGTGGTCCTGCAACAATTAAAGCTACGACAAGTTTAATTCTGAAGAAACCACATTCAGTCAATGAATATTTAATTACATCTTGCCTGAGGAAGGGGCCTGAGTTGCCTCGAAAGCTTGCATATTGTAATCTTTTTAGTTAGCCAATAAAAGGTGTCATTTTGCTTGGCTTTTCTCTGAATTATGGTACAAAGTCATTAAACACATGTCTTACTGACCACAACTAAAAGATTCAGTATATTGGGACTCAAAAGAGAAAAAGTGTTAAAAGAAATTTCCTAAAACGTTTGTTCAAAAAACAGCTATGACTAAGGCTGGCTTTCCTGATTATCGCCGAAAAGATAATCGTCATGAACAAAACACTTATCACGGAAAGAAAGATGGTAAAATTGTGATGCTCAATAATTCAATAATTGTACCATATAACCCATATTTACTCAAATGATTTGATTGTCATATTAATGTCGAGTATTGTACATCAGAAATGAGTATTAAGTACATCTACAAGTACATTCATAAAGGGCACGATAGAGTACGCATAGCTTTATCCAAAGAACAGTCTCAGGACGAAGTTCAAGCATATTTAGATACTTGGTACGTCAGTGCAATGGAAAGAGGGTGGCATTTAATGGAATTGCCAATGCATGGTCGAAGTCTTTCTGTTGAATTATTAACGATTCATTTACCAGGTCAGAATATGATTCAATTTAAAGAGGGCGAAGAAGAAGAAGCTTTAAAGGTAGCGAAAAATAGAAATACAAAATTAATGGCTTATTTTGAACTTAATAAAACAGACATAAATGCAAAAGCATATACGTATGCACAAATCCCTCAACATTACACATGGCAGAAACAAAAAGGAGTGTGTATGGGTATATATATGTCTATGTGTATATGTGTGTATATATGTGTATGTGTATACAGTGGTGTGAAAAACTATTTGCCCCCTTCCTGATTTCTTATTGTTTTGCATGTTTGTCACACAAAATGTTTCTGATCATCAAACACATTTAACCATTAGTCAAATATAACACAAGTAAACACAAAATGCAGTTTGTAAATGGTGGTTTTTATTATTTAGGGAGAAAAAAAATCCAAACCTACATGGCCCTGTGTGAAAAAGTAATTGCCCCCTGAACCTAATAACTGGTTGGGCCACCCTTAACAGCAATAACTGCAATCAAGCGTTTGCGATAACTTGCAATGAGTCTTTTACAGCGCTCTGGAGGAATTTTGGCCCACTCATCTTTGCAAAATTGTTGTAATTCAGCTTTATTTGAGGGTTTTCTAGCATGAACCGCCTTTTTAAGGTCATGCCATAGCATCTCAATTGGATTCAGGTCAGGACTTTGACTAGGCCACTCCAAAGTCTTCATTTTGTTTTTCTTCAGCCATTCAGAGGTGGATTTGCTGGTGTGTTTTGGGTCATTGTCCTGTTGCAGCACCCAAGATCGCTTCAGCTTGAGTTGACGAACAGATGGCCGGACATTCTCCTTCAGGATTTTTTGGTAGACAGTAGAATTCATGGTTCCATCTATCACAGCAAGCCTTCCAGGTCCTGAAGCAGCAAAACAACCCCAGACCATCACACTACCACCACCATATTTTACTGTTGGTATGATGTTCTTTTTCTGAAATGCTGTGTTCCTTTTACGCCAGATGTAACGGGACATTTGCCTTCCAAAAAGTTCAACTTTTGTCTCATCAGTCCACAAGGTATTTTCCCAAAAGTCTTGGCAATCATTGAGATATTTCTTAGCAAAATTAAGACGAGCCTTAATGTTCTTTTTGCTTAACAGTGGTTTGCGTCTTGGAAATCTGCCATGCAGGCCGTTTTTGCCCAGTCTCTTTTTTATGGTGGAGTCGTGAACACTGACCTTAATTGAGGCAAGTGAGGCCTGCAGTTCTTTAGACGTTGTCCTGGGGTCTTTTGTGACCTCTCGGATGAGTCGTCTCTGCGCTCTTGGGGTAATTTTGGTCGGCCGGCCACTCCTGGGAAGGTTCACCACTGTTCCATGTTTTTGCCATTTGTGAATAATGGCTCTCACTGTGGTTCGCTGGAGTCCCAAAGTTTTAGAAATGGCTTTATAACCTTTACCAGACTGATAGATCTCAATTACTTCTGTTCTCATTTGTTCCTGAATTTCTTTGGATCTTGGCATGATGTCTAGCTTTTGAGGTGCTTTTGGTCTACTTCTCTGTGTCAGGCAGCTCCTATTTAAGTGATTTCTTGATTGAAACAGGTGTGGCAGTAATCAGGCCTGGGGGTGGCTATGGAAATTGAACTCAGGTGTGATACACCACAGTTAGGTTATTTTTTAACAAGGGGGGCAATTACTTTTTCACACAGGGCCATTTAGGTTTGGATTTTTTTTCTCCCTAAATAATAAAAACCATCATTTAAAAACTGCATTTTGTGTTTACTTGTGTTATATTTGACTAATGGTTAAATGTGTTTGATGATCAGAAACATTTTGTGTGACAAACATGCAAAAGAATAAGAAATCAGGAAGGGGGCAAATAGTTTTTCACACCACTGTATATATATATATATATATATATATATATATATATATATATATATATATATATATATATATATTGTAAGCTGGAGTGCTGATCGACCCCTCAGAGGACACAGAAGCCCCTGGGAAAACTCCTGAAACAGCTGACAGTCTACCTTCACATTGCTCCTTACCCTTCTTACTTGCGCTATAACGCGCGATAAACCTCTCATGCGGTACTCCGCTTACTTAAAAGTATTGTGCAGCGCCTCTTGGCTTGGGAATTGGTTGTTCTGTCTCTCTATCTCTCTCTCTCAGACATTCTCTGCTCCTGGCGGAACTGTCATCTCTGACTTGTCATGGAGCACATTTAAACTTTTGAAAAGAGACAAATGTTTGTTTGCAGTGCTTTGAATAAAGTTCCTTTCTTTTCTACAACCTCCTGTGTCTCTGTGCAAATCTGTGACCCAAGCGTGACAATATATATATATATATATATATATATATATATATATATATATATATATATATAAGCAGTTACTCAGACATTAAAAAGAAAAGCTAATTAATGTTATATGTGCTATTTTATTAGATATATAAAAAAAAAAAACTACACATAGAATTTTAATTATGCAGATGGAATGAAATGTAAAGTTTTGCTCCTAGAGAATAATTGTTTCCAGTCTCCATGGGGTGCATTCAGCCCCCCTCTTCACAACACTACGTAGCGCTGGAGGGGGTAAGCCCCCTAGTGTGTGTATGTGTGTATGTATGTATATATATATATACTGTATATATATATATATATATATATATATATATATATACATACATACATACATACCAGGGGGATCCCCCCGCTCGCTTCACTTGCCAACTTCCCTAGCCTGCACTATGCACCAGCCACTTCGCATCTCTGCCGCTCGCATTGTGAAGAGGGGGCTGAACTATATATATATATATATATATATATATATATATATATATATATATACATATATATAGTCATATGAAAAAGTTTGGGAACACCTCTTAATTCTTTGGATTTTTGTTTATCATTGGCTGAGCTTTGAAAGTAGCAACTTACTTTTAATATATGACATGCCTTATGGAAACAGTAGTATTTCAGCAGTGACATTAAGTTTATTGGATTAACAGAAAATATGCAATATGCATCATAACAAAATTAGACAGGTGCATACATTCGGGCACCCCAACAGAGATATTACATCAATACTTAGTTGAGCCTCCTTTTGCAAATATAAGAGCCTCTAGACACCTCCTATAGCCTCTGATGAGTGTCTGGATTCTAGATGGAGGTATTTTTGACCATTCTTCCATACAAAATCTCTCCAGTTCAGTGATATTCAAGTCAGGGGACTGTGACGGCCATTCCAGAACATTGTACTTATCCCTCTGCATGAATGCCTTTGTAGATTTCGAACTGTGTCTTGGGTCATTGTCTTGTTGGAATACCCAACCCCTGTGTAACTTGAACTTTGTGACTGATGCTTGAACATTATCCTGAAGAATTTGTTGATATTGGGTTGAATTCACCTGACCCTCGATTTTAAGAAGGGCCCCAGTCCCTGAACTAGCCACACAGCCCCACAGCATGATGGAACCTCCACCAAATAACTATTTTTTTGTCTCATCAAAGCACTTTGTTCCAAAATGAATCTGGCTTGTCTAAATGAGCATTTGCATACAACAAGCGACTCTGTTTGTGGCGTGAGTGCAGAAAGGGCTTCTTTCTCATCACCCTGCCTTACAGATGTTCTTTGTGCAAATTGCACTGAATAGTAGAACGATGTACAGATACACCATCTGCAGCAAGATCTTCTTGCAGGTCTTTGGATGTGATCTGTGGGTTGTCTGTAACCATTCTTACAATCCTGTGTATATGCTGCTCCTGTACTTTTCTTGGCCTGACAGTGGGGCGTGTCGGTGGAAGATTGCCGGAACACACCTGGGGCACATCCGGGGGAATATAAAAGGGGCTGTATCCCTTCATATTGTGGCTAGAGTCAGGTGGAAGAGGATGAGGTCTCTGGAGGAGGCGGCTTGAAGAAAGGAAAGGCATTCTGAAAGGGCCTGGACTTGTGGGGTGGTTGGTGCTGCGGCACTGGGTTGTGCTTGATTGAACTTTGTAAATACTTGTAAATAAACGTTTGTTGGGTGACTAAACGATGTTCGTCTGTCTGTGTCCGGGCCAGGTTCCACAATATACATATATATATATATATATATATATATATATATATATATTGTGAAGGACAGCCGGGTCCCATGCCCGGCAGGGACGGCCCTACTGCATCTGTTCCGGGGGAGCTACCATGGACAGCTCAATACCTCCCCTGGGACGCTTGGTGGCAGCCTCCCTGGCAGACGATGATTCCCCAACCGGGCGCATGGCTCCATGGGAGATGGAGTCCTCCACAGCCTGGTTAGGGGCTCGGATGGCCGCCAGGGGGAGCTGCATGGACATTGCAGCCCGGCTGGTCAATTCCTCAGCCCCACCCAGAAATGCAATTAGGCCCAGGTAATTAAGCACCTGGAATACTTCCGGGTGGGGTATAAAAAATGCCAGCCACCACCACTCGAGAGAGCCAGAGTCGGGAGGAGGAGGACTAAGCCTGAGGAGGAGTGGTGGTGCTGCCAGGAGGATTGTTGAGGTGGTGAATTGTGCTTGTGTGGAACTGTGTATTGCCTGTGGGTCACGGGGAAGACGTGCGCCCACGGGTGAAGAAAATAAAACGTTTGTATTGTAAGGCATACGGTGTCTGTCTGTCTGTGCCGGGTGCCTGGTCTTATACAATATATATATATATATATATATATATATATATATATATATATATATATATATATATATATACATACACACATACATACAGTACACACACATACACACAATGTATAATGTAGATTATTATTGTTATATAACCATGAGTGTACTTGCCATAGGCTCATTCATTATTACTTATTTTTACTTTTTTGAGGTATTAAATGCTTTGCCAGTTAGATTGCACACATTACGATGGTTGAAAGAAAGGGTACCTGTTTGTTAGACTTGACAGCCTACTATAATGTTCAAATTTGCATATCTCCCAGATTCCCACTTGTCTTGAGATCGACACTAACCTCTCACATTATTCTGAAGACAAAGGGAGGAGAATAAGTTAAGACAGTAGGCGTGAAAACAAGATGAGTAACCATCTCAAGAGAAGTAGTATTTGAGTGCATTTTAATGACATAAACATAAGGGCACCAATCATAATATTGGAAAACTATACAATTATAAACACCTGAAGTTTGAAACAAAGATTATTTTAAATACTGAATGAAAATCTGTGAAAATTACTGAGTGAAAACCCTTCGAGTAGATTATGCAGCAGCTATTCTGGCAGGGGTGAAAACAGTGGGGAAATGTTGAAAAACATTGGCACGTAGACTTATTTTGCTCAACTGGAAGAATCCTAACTCTCCTATTCTAAGTCAGTGGGTAACTGATGTTATATACTATTTGAAATTAGAAAAAAATCTAATTCTCACTTAAAGATTCTGTACAAAACTTTTTCAAAACCTAGCTCTGCTGGCCTACCTTTCTTTCTCATGGGTGGGGGTTGATTTGTTTCGAACCTATTTTTGAAAAACTTGACTTATTTGTATGGAATGTCGGTCAGTCAGTCATTCTCCATCCATCCATCCATCCATTTTCCAACCCGCTGAATCCGAACACAGGGTCACGGGGGTCTGCTGGAGCCAATGCCAGCCAACACAGTGCTGTATGGAATGTTATTTGATATTAATAATATCAATAAAATCCAAAGAAAGAAAAGAAAAACAAGAAATATAGCATTTTAACAGGAACATTCTGAACTTAACAGTAAGAAAATCAATGACTTTATGCATCCATCCATCCATCCATGTTCCAACCCGCTGAATCCGAACACAGGGTCACGGGGGTCTGCTGGAGCCAATCCCAGCCAACACAGGGCACAAGGCAGGAACCAATCCCAGGCAGGGTGCCAACCCACCGCAGACTTTATGCATCCTCCACAAAAAAAAAAAAACAAAAAAAAAAAAAACTTTATTGTCAGTCCTGGGGATGATGAATGTGGATGAAGTTTAGCGTTTTGCAGCACATGGAATTGTTAAGCACGTACATTGCTAAAACTCAATTTGTTACCCTCATTGCGCATGTCAGTCAAGGGAAGTGACTTTTCAAACTGAGGTCTTTTACACTGGCAAAATAATGTAAGAAATTTACTTTGCTTGGAAATGTTTCAACATTACAAAATCAGTGCAGGTTCAGCCAATACAGATGCATACTACATGTCGAGACCAAATATCAGCTTGATATTATTGGTCCACCCCTACTCTAAAGTACACTGGGAGAAGGTCCTATGGTCTGAGGAGACCAAAATTGAGCTTTTTGGCCATAACAGTAAACGCCACATTTGACATAAGTCTAACACTAGATATTAAAAACACCATTTCCACCATGAAGCATGGTGGTAGCAGCCGTGGGGATGCTTCCCTTCAGCAGGGTCCAGAATGTCCTGGAGTGGCCAAATCCAGGTGTCTAGATCTCAGTCTAGATGAGAATTATGTGAATGAACTTAACAAAGGCTGTTTACTCACCCTGTCAGGGCTTGAGCACTTTTGGAAAGAAAAAAATGGGTAAGCTTTGACTGTCCAGGGGCCTCATGTATAAACGGTGTGTACGCACAGAAATGTTGCATACGAACGTTTCCACGCTCAAATCGCGATGTATAAAACGTAAACTTGGCGTAAAGCCACGCACATTTCCACGGTACCTCATACCCTGGCGTATGCAATTTCTCCGCTCGGTTTTGCAGACTGGCGGCACCCAGCATCAAAGCAGTGCTCCTGATCCTGTGTGGTCACCCTTTCTTTCTTAGACCCACATTCCTGACGCGGCTTTATAAATACACTGAAATTAACTGCATCTTGTTTATTAGTGTAATGCATCTGATTGTAATTAACCTGTAGCAATATAATGGTCCAGGGAATAGCCATAGTGTTCCAAATACCATAACTGTTTTAGCGTTGTTACTGTCACTGCATCTTGTTCTTCTTTCAGCTGCTCCCGTTAAGGGTTGCCACAGCGGATCACCTTTTTCCATATTACTCTCACTGCACCACTCGGAGTATTTAAATCACTGTATCTGAGTGGGGAATCGCAGCAGCAGCTGATCGGAAAGAGAATTATCGGTATACAGTTTCAAGCACACACTACCTCAGCCACGGCAAAACGCATCAAAGTCTTTTCTGTACGGACCTCGCGTTTCAGAAACAGGTTCATCTCAAGAACTATAAACGCACTCAATCAGTCCATCAAGTGCTCCTTGTAGAACTGTTTGTACTTATAAGTACAATTACCCCACTGTAAACTTGCACTACAGTAATAATATTGCACAACCTGCGGCACTTTATAAAGTGCGTAAGATGACGATATCATTTTTAAGATGAAATGCAGCAAAATATGTTGCTTATAGTATACAGATAAAACTTTAACTTCATTTAAATAATCAGTATTGTTAATAATTAAACATGTGAGGACACGGTGCCGCAGCGCTAGCTAGTTTACGGATAGCTCCTGCCTTGTGCTGTATTATTATTGCTGGTGCTGACGCGACACTGGAAGGATAGACGGATAGAATAATTAAACATGTACTACGAAGATAGTTCAATGTTCCTTAAAAGTTTTGAAGAATCGGCATTCTAAGCTTACAGATGGCTTAACGTCTATTATAGAGCTGATTGTGTGGCGATTGGGTATTTGGAGAAAGAAAAGTAAGGACAGGAATTGGAGGTTAATACGTTTGAAAGAGACAGTACTTCTGTAATAAATTATTTCATCGAAGGTCGCACATGGTGCAGCAAGCCTCTTGCGTGAGATATGAACAATCACTGCGCCATCGTGTTCCCATGTTTAATAACATGCTTTCATTCCTATCATCATGAAAAAAATATCACGTATACATCTCAGTATTTTAATTATTCAGAGAGCTGTAATATTACAAATGTAATTCTGTGTCCTGTCGGAGAAAGAGAAAGAACGGAAGCACGTAGTGATTCACACACACAGAGCACATAGAAGATCAAACACAGAACAAAGCATTTAAAGTCCTACTTTAGTTACGATGGGATTTGAGAAACTAGTAAAATAAACGATTTTAAGATGAAGTTTATGATGTTCTACTTTAATGACAAAATAAACTACGTGATTAAAGTGGAAATTTCGAAATTAAAGTTGACATTTCGTGCATTTTTCCCCACTGTGTGCCTATTTTTTTTTCTCTGTACCCTAATAAGCTTTCATATGACACTCAGACGGTCCGCTACAAGTCGCCTTTTTACGCCGACTTTGATATGTGACAACTTCTTTTTTATTTCGGGAACTGTGCGACACTATGTCACTCGATCAACTTTCTTTTGTTGATTATACCACTATTTAAACCAACAAATAATACGTTTTTCCTTTGCCTCCACTTGGTATTCGCTGAAATTCTTATATTTTCCCCTGTGCTTTTCCCATTGTCTTTTCACAGAAGGCTATTTATATCGATTTGCATATTCAAAGAGGCATAATTCTGGGAGGAGTTGGGGCAGGACAGAAGGCGCGTGAACGTGTGTTACTTTTCATGCTGATCGGGATTTATGTAGTGGAAGAACGTGACAGTTTGCGTACGCACAGATTCTTGCATCTGGATTTTTCTGTGCATATGCACATTCCCGCTTTTGTGCTTACGCCATGTTATAGTGTGAGTTCTACGCATGGCATTATACATGAGGCCCCAGATGTTTTTTGCTTTATATCTGCAATTAGTTAACATCACTTTACAGTGATCTGTTTTCACTTTGACATTAAACAGTCTTTTTTGTTGACCAGTGTCAATAAAGATAAAATCCACAGTGTTTCAAGGTTATACAATAATACAATGTTAAAACTTACAAGGAAACAAATGATTTTTTTACTGGCACGAAAGTGAATCAGTTTTTTTACAGGCACTGTACATTCGTGACAATATACATTTATTTTTTTTCCATGGTTTTACAGAACAGCATCTGCAGAGCACTGCTCTAATGGAAACAACATATAGTGCCTTTGCTGGTTAAACTGTGACACCTCACACAAGAAAAAATGGTATCTAGGGAAACACAAACTCATCAAGTGCTGTCAATGATGACATCTACCTAGGAAATTACAGAAGACTTCCAAATGCTTGAATGAATGAAGTTCTGACCAAAGCAGATATAAATGTTTCCAGCATACAGCATTTCCATTAAGGTTTAGTGAGGATTAAAGGAAGGAATATCATATTCCCAATGTTTTGTGTAGAATATCTAGAACTAGAAGTAAGCAACTCAACAAATATCCCTTGATTTTTCAGTAGGAATGTATTCTTATAGATGAATAAGAAGAATCTGAAGTCGCCAACTCTCCACACACTAAAAATTGTTGTTGCAATGCAAAATTCCAGAGAAAATTTAAATGAGCATTTGAAGAATGAATAAACCATGACACAACATGAAATTTATTAATTAGAAAACATTCACTTTAAAAACAAGAAGTTATATAAAATCTGAATCCCAAACCAAAAGCCCCAATGAAATATTAAAAATCACTAAACAAGAAATCTGGAAACACTAAAGGCCAGCCCAGAGCAAGATACAGCATGCTCAATCCCAAAGAAGTGTGAACTCTTTGTATTCTGCCAATCCCTCCATCACATGATTGCTTCATGCTTAGCAATGCCAAGCCAAGCAGCCAAATCTGACGGATGGTGGTAGAAGAAGCAGCATGTGCAAGATGGAGTGGTGGGGGGAACCCTGGGAAATATGCCCATAGAACAGATGGGATGGTCACTTAATAAAGCTGCTATTGTAGAAATGAAAAAATGGCATTTCTTGCTGCTACTGCAAAATACAAGAATGGAATAAGCTATAGTGTCACACAATACAGTATGTCACAAAAGAGCATTAAGCATTAGCTTTATTTTGTTTGCAAAACAACATGCAAAAAGAAGCCTGCAGGGTGACAAAACCTTTACTATGGTACCTCAGTTCAGCATTAATATAAATCTTTCCATCTGTTCTGACTATTCATGTTATTGAAAAAAACGACATGATTTAAATGGTCTTCAGGTCTGCCTCCAACTCCAAAGTTTCTTAATTTGCGAGCAAAAACTAGCTTCCTGTTTTCTCTTTTGTTTATTTCCACTTAAAGTGGCATAGAAAGTAAATTGCTCTCCCGATGGCTTGAGGTACTAATTAACAGAAGAAAGACCACAGACTTTATTATATTCTGATTTGTCTATTATGGTATATTATCATGATAATAGGTAGCAGGCATAAAGCAAGACAAACGATTCATGACACAATACGCATAAAAGGATGCATTCCATATTGTTATTTATACTCTAAAAAAATAAATTTCAGTCAAATTCAACAATGCCATTACAGAAAATGCTGCTTTTTAACTTCCAATAAATTCATTTACAACTTAAAAAGAGTAAAGAAAAAAGATTTGTAAATTTGCATAGAAAAAAAAAAAATCAATGTTGTGGTGCTTCAGGACTAATAACAATTAGGGTGGTGATTGATGAGCAGCTATAGCTGATTGCTGATGAGCAGCTATCTTTCTCCAACCACATTTCTACTGTTTCTTGTTCATGCTGTACAACATCTGTAAGATCAGATCTTATCTGACACAAAATGCTGAACAACTTCTGGTCCAGGCTTTGGTCTTGTTGCGCCTGGAGTACCGCAACTCACTTCTGGCAGAAGTACCTGCATGTGCTATCAAGCTGCTGCAGATAATCCAGAATGCAGTGGCCCATCTTGTATTTAACAGGCTGGGCATATATCACTCCCCTCGTCAGGCTGCTACATTGGCTCCCTGTAGCAGAATTCATTAAGTTTAAATCCCTGATGTTTGCCTACAGAGTAGTCAGTGGGTCAGCACCTGTGTATATGGAGACACTAGTGAGGTGCTATGTTCCTTCTCGCCCCCTCAGGTCTGCCAGTGAACAGTGTCTATTGATGCCACCTCTGTGTGGTATGAATTCTCAATCCAGACTCTTTTCCTGGGTACTTCCCAGTGGTGGAAAGGGCTATCCACCTCCATCCAAAATTCTGACTCCCTCATGTATTAAAGAAGCAACTGAAAAGCCACCTCTTCTCTAAATAAGTAGCTAATTGAAAAATTTGTAAACTTATTAATTGTAAATTTATTAGATATTAAATCTTTTCACTTGCAACAAACATTTTGTTACCTGTCCTGCTATACTTGCTGAACAATCAGGACCTAGACTAATGTTACTAGATTATGTTTAAGTTGCTATGGATAAAAGCATCATCCAAACAAATAAATGTAAATGTAAAAAGAAACGACTTGCTCGGGATCTGAAGTGAAAATCTGAGCCAACAACCATGCATAGCTAAAAAAAAAAAACAACAATTACTGTGATGGCTTTACATAAGATTGCACAGGGCATTAAAGTAGCATGTAAAGTAAATATGTGTGGTCAGGGCACTATATGTGAGGAGCCAGAACAGGACATTTCCAAATGTGAGCCTACAAAAACAATTCAATGATTCAGCATTTTGTATATTTTGTATTTCTGTATCTGGCATAATTCCATCATTATGCAATTACTGGTTGATAATAGTATTATATTTCAAATTTAGTATAGAATGCAGTCCTCTTCTGGAAATACTGTAGTTTTAAGTAAGCATTCACATGTTTTCTGTATCATAAGGTAAGGAGGTAAGGTGAAGAAATCACCACACACATCTTAATACAAAAAAGACAAGGTGAAAAAGCACTGTTTTGTTATATGGAAAATCCACACTTACAGTTTCCTTGAAGTATAAAAAGAAAACTAACTCATATGTAAAAAATAAATTAGACTATGAATTATGAAACATTACTTTCCTGAAAAACATAATTTAGATAGAGACTTAAAATAGCATGCATTCTGCTGACTTTGATTAACCACAGAACCACATTTTACAGAACTGCACATAC
Source organism: Erpetoichthys calabaricus (assembly GCF_900747795.2). Classification (NCBI taxonomy): domain Eukaryota; kingdom Metazoa; phylum Chordata; class Cladistia; order Polypteriformes; family Polypteridae; genus Erpetoichthys; species Erpetoichthys calabaricus. The sequence goes on from NC_041407.2 coordinate 39,735,952, forward strand.
TGTACTGCATAAAGCTCAACTCCCAAGGTGGAAAAATGAAAATTAGGTCACAATGCATTGGGAATGAGTGGTGTTCCAGAGATAAGTCTTTATCAGCAAACCTAGTAAGAAATTAGCAATAAATCTATAGTACTAGTTAAAAGCCTACACTCACCCAGAAAAGTCCATCTTTTTGATAGCAATTGATATCGTTTTCATAAAATTCCATTGAATTGATTTAAGAATATATCTAAGATGTTACTAGTGTTTCTAATGGCTCTGACTGCTCGAAATGAGTTATTTTTAATTTATTGCTCACATATGAAGGTAAAGTCCAATTTTTAGCAGCTATTCATTCAGTTTCCTAATGGTTAACACCCCTAGCTTATCCTTAATTAGTCATGTGTTAATGCTAAGTTGTTATTTGAGAAACCTTTGCAATTGCATTATCACTGCTGAAATCTGTTATTTTATCCACTTGGGTTGCAAGGAACTGAAATTACTAAAGTTCAGTTCTATGTTCAAAACTGGCCATGAAACAGCTTTCTAAAGAAACATGTCAATGTGTTGCTTTTCTTTTTTTTCCAGAATAAATGTTATTCGGTGTGACATATTGCCAAGAAACTAAAAATTTGATACAAAGATATCTATTACTGTCTTGAGAGGAGAGGGCAAACTGGATTGAACAAGGATAGAAAAAAAAAGGGTAAGGCCAAGATGGACAACTGCATAAAAATATAATTATCAGCATATCAAAGTCTGCAGTTTGGGGGGAAAAAACTCCATACAGGTTTTCAGTTAGCTTCTTCCTTAAATACATGTCAAATACCAGTTTCATGTGCAACAGAGAAATGACATTTTTGAGGTTCTGGCCTAAGTGGCAAGGGCAAAAACATATCTGAAACTGGCAAATAAAAAGAAAAGATTAAAATGGGAAAAAGGACACAGACATTGGACAGAAGTTGACTGGAAAACTGTATTATGGTCAGCATTCTGGAGTCATCTATCCTCTGCTGCAGATGGCACTGGTATTTGGGGTGTATTTAAAAAAAGAAGCCAACTGAGGACCTGTAGGCTTCTGTTTCCTAAACTACGGATTCTGATGTTCTTTTCCTCGAATGCAGTTGTCCATTTGGGCCTTCTTTTTCTGTCCTGGATATATTCAGTATTGCCTCTTTTTTAAGATAGTAATACACACATTTGTATGAAATCTTCATTTTCTTGGTAGTCTTTCACACGGAATAACCTTCACTCTGAGTAAAAGAACAAAATAAACAAAAATAGACTGACATGTTTCTTGAGAAAGCTGTTTTATTTAGGACATTTTTGAACCTAGAACTGAACTTCGGGAAAACCAGTTCCTTGCAACACAAGTGAAAAGAATAACAGGTTTCAGTGTTACTAATTAGGACACTGGAGAATTTTCTGCTGAAAATATGGCTTTGCAATCGTATGTAAATAATAAATTAAAAATCCATCATTTCAAGCCATTAACAACACTAGTAATTTATTGGTTGTATGTTTAAATCAATTTAATGGTATCTTGATAAAAAATGTATACATTTTATCAAAAGGACAAAGATTTCCAGGTGTGTGCAGACATTTGACAGGTAGTGTATACAGTATTTACATATACATGCTTTTTTACCTTGGTTTATGATAGCATAAAATATTAACACATTTCACAAGGACAAGCAATTCACTTTCAAACAGATATCTTATGGAGAAGGAAGGAAAAAGAGAACAGATATAAATGAACAACTGATACAACATGTGCCATCGTCTAATAATAAAAATTAATCAGTAAATCCTAAAGTCTGACAGGGTCTACCATAATTGTACAGTCATAATTTTCAGAATGTAGTATTCCAGCAGCCATACCACATTCACTTTAGAACAGGTCATCCACCGGAAGCTAAGCATGTTCAGGCCTGGCCAGTACTTGGATGGGAGACCAACCTGGAAACGCTTGGGTTGCTGCTGGAAGAGGTACTGGTGAGGCCTGCAGTGGGTCTGAATGTGGATCCTAATGCCCCAGTGCAGTGATGGGGACACTGTGCTGTAAAAATGGCGCTGTCCTTTGGATGAGATGTAAAACCGAGGTCCTGACTTTCTGTGGTCATAAAAGATCCCTGGGTATGCTTAGCAAAGAGTAGAGTACATCCCGATGTGATGGTTAAATTGCCCACCACAGCCTAGTCACTCTGGCCCCCTAATCATTCCCTGTCTCTAATTGGCGATCTCTCTTACCACCTAACAGCTATTATGTGCTGAGCACATTGCAGCAAAAATGGCTGCCGTTGCATCATCCAGGTGGATGCTGCACATTACTGGTGGTTAAAATGCTCCCCTCTCACTCGGAGTAGTGAGAGAAATGCTATATAAATGCAATAAATTATTATTTATTATTATCATTATTAAAGATTTCATCTCTAAACATAAATTGAATGTACTGCTCTGACTGACTTAACAGCCATTACAAGTACAGCATCATTACAGCATGTGGAACTACGCATAGTGAACCTTGTGGTAGTCTGCCGAATTGGACTGAGTTAGATATGCAGGCTGTGCATTCGAATACTATGGTTTACTCAGCCTCTCAAGTGTATTGCTCACATGTCTTCATGCATTATCCTGAGCATTATGGCTATGAAAATGATCAAAAAATAACTGGAGAAACCCAAGAAACGGCGAAAGGCCATTCTTATTAATGTGAAATTTGAAGTGATACAACATAGATAAACAGCTTTATTTAACAATATTTAATGAACGGAAACACATTATTATTGCTTGTTTAGATGACTATTGTTATTATTAAACCAATTCCATTAATTTTCACTTATGTTAATGTTATTTGAACAAAAATGGGGGTAATTTGTAGGCCCAGGAATTGCCTAAAAATGTTTTCCACTTTAATTAATCTACCATGTTCCTCAAGAAGAGCTTTGCAGAAATGGATTAGCTCCATGAAGCAGAGGTAGCATGTAATTCAATTCATTGTCAGAATCCTTTGGTAAAGTATCTGTTTCTAGCCCAGCTGAAACATTGAACATACAGCAATAATGCAGTACACATTGGCTAAAAAACAAAATTTTTAAAACCATAGGAAATAATTACCAATGCCAAAAACAATAATAATATGCAGCTAAATAAGAATGGCAAACAATGTATGACAGCTAGTGGTAGCAAGTAGCTAGCGTGGTAACATTAATAGTTCAAGCTTTGTTGTTACATACTGTGTCTAGCTATTGTGTTTACATGAGTCATACAGCATAAAGACTAAAAATTGTTGTGCCACAGCATCAACTACTTCAATATTACTTACAGTATATGATCGTAACGAATTAACATTTTGTTACTTAAGCATGTGGGATTAAATGTAATGGAGAAGGCATCTCATGTCATAAAATTTCTATAAGGATTTGGAGCGTAAAATCCAGTGATAAAATGTGATGTCTTAACCACCTAGACAGGGCCTGTAATCTGCCACAGTGAAGCTATCATAGCATTCTGTAAACTGGCTAGTCAGTGTCCGCTTTATAGTGTATATGTACAACTTAGCTAGGATCTCAGTAAACAGGTGGAATTTTCTCAACTTTTTCAAAAATAAAGTGGTAACTTTCTGATTATGAAGGTGACACTGAAAGACAATTATGTATAATTTTAAGAGGTTAAATCTACTTTCAATAGGACGTGACCTCTCCCAAGTCTCCAGAAGCCACTAGGTGTTTTTTTGGGTATCAATTGATGTTACAACACCACATAGTAAGTTCAGTCTCTTTCTCATTAAGTTGTTCTATCTGAGAAATATGCATACCCTCAGTTTCAAGTTTTACATAAATGCAAGACTGATAGTACCATTATGTGTTCTACTTTCCTGCACCCCTACAGTGGATGGCCAGTTACAAAGACAGTAATGCACACGTCACAAGATGGTTTCTGAACATGAAGCTGTGAAACCAAACAGAACACTAGAAAGGGACTCTCTGTAGTAAAGTAAATGCTCTGTCTTGCCACAACCCAGCTTCTGTCACTAATCCTTCCAGTCCCCAGAGTGTATATAAATGATGGAAAATTGCAGTATAGCTTGAGTATTGACTGAGAATTAATGGAGGTTGGGCACTCAAGCAGTATCTTTTACAAATCACCTCTTTTGTTGCAAAAGTAATAAACAGGCCATTTTGATCTGGAATCACAAACCTCCATTGTGTGCTTTCTTACAGAACCTTCTTCAAATGTGAATTTCCAAAAAGCTCTGAAGATAAAAGGTTAAAAATAGAATGGTTTATTGGATAATAGTTCATACTGGGAGTACTGATTACAAACATTTCTGTTTCACTGACCAAATTGAAACATCAAAGTGTTTCTTTTCCACTTGGATATTACTAAATTGAATCACAACAGGCTTCTATGCTTTTATTTTTTCATCGTTTAATCGATTTTTTTCAGATGTTAATAAAATAAGTAATCTTCAAAAAGATGTAAAAAGAAAAGCTAATTCAATGAAAAGAGCATGGAAGGAAAACACAGAATCACACAAATAAGAAAGCTCTGCTGCTGAAAATAATTAAGCATCACATGCTATAAAGTAGAACATAAAATAAAAAACAATATCCAAGATTAAATGTTAATTGCTTTTCTAAATATAGAAAAGGTTTGATTTGTTTTTTCCAAAATGCAGTTCTGTATGAAAGTGAGTGTACAAGTTTTCTGTCTTTGCTTTTATAAATAGAAAAATGCTCTTATTCCTGACAGCTTTCAGTTTTTATTAATGCATTCACAGAACTCACAGATATCACTTATTTAAGCAACTGTTTTTTAAAATATATTTATTTTCTTTGGTTTCTAAAAATATTTTTTCTTCTAAATGGAATAAAGACCCAATTCCATTAAGGAATGGTAAGATGAAATTCAACCTAAATAAGCATACAAGTCAATTGGAAATTATATACAATCCTATCCATTTAACTTAACCTGAATCACTCAAATAGCATGCCTTTTAACACTGGAAGTGCTGAAAAAAACACTGTATGACTTCTGCCTACAGTATTTCATGAGTGAGTTACATGGTTCGCTACCTAAAATGACCAAAAAGTGGTACTCATTATATATCATTTACAATACAATACAATACAATTTATTTTTGTATAGCCCAAAATCACACAAGAAGTGCCACAATGGGCTTTAACAGGCCCTGCCTATTGACAGCCCCCCAGCGTTGACTCTCTAAGAAGACAAGGAAAAACTCCCAAAAAAACCTTGTAGGGAAAAATGGAAGAAACCTTGGGAAAGGCAGTTCAAAGAGAGACCCCTTTCCAGGTAGGTTGGGCGTGCAGTGGGTGTCAAAAGAAGGGGGTCAATACAATACAATACAATACAATACAATACACAGAATAGAACAAATCCTCAATACAGTAAAAAAATAAAAATTTTAGAAGTACGGAGCAGAATTTAACAGTAGATGATATCACATAATAAGATTTGGATATATTTAGAGTCCTGGAGACCTCATCCATCAAGCGGCCTCCTCCATTTGGCATTCCACGGCTGAAACAGTGCTGGGCCAGCCAATCCGATGAAAGGACCCCTCTTTCCCACAATTCCTGCGATCAGGGATGACTTTACCTTATGCAGGCAAAACAACTTGACAGGTGGGCCGTGGCACCAAGTGCCACATTTGTTATGATTTCTTCATTTAATCTCTTAACTGTACATGTTCAAATCCATTTAATAAGTAATTTACAACTACTAGGGAACTTGCTATGTTTGTTTTGGAAAAAGTTTTAACATGTATATTCTGACTATATTGAGTTTACATATTTAAGGTTTCAATGTTTTACACTTTCCCTGAATACATGTCATTCTTATCACAATGAAATAACACTTACTTTTTAGAAAACTCTTAAAAAGCAATATAATATGAAATGGCCAATTTAAAGACGTTAATATCTATAAAGATGTGAATATTGTATATACAGTATTGATGCTAAATTTATTACTATAATCTACCTTCAGTTGCTACTTTAGTTTAGTGTAAGTGGCTAAAATGATTTTCTTATGTTCTGTTAGTTAAGAGTTGCTTCTAGCATGAGATAACGCTGTATTTTTTTTAATACTTACGTACCATTTTTAACAAAATAGTAAGGAAATAAGCAATTTCAAAAAAAAAAAAACAGTAAATTGCATGAGCATTATATTGATTTTTAGCATTAATGTGAAATTGTATTTACTACAATTAAAATTAACTATAAAAAAGTCAATAAAATTTGAAGACTAATGAATCTGTATAATGTTTTGATATTAAGTAGCAAAATTCATTTACCAATACAAGATAATAATTTCAAACTGGCTGCATTTTGATATTTTCTTTTGTGCTAGTGATTTGTCACTGTTTTCAAAAACCTTACATGTATGGTAGTCCTAAATTCAAAGCTCCATACACCTGTGTAGGAAGCCTGCAGTTTTTTTAGCCCAATTATCCTACGTCTGGAACCATTTAAACACAGGAATGCAAGGGGCCAATGCTTATCATGGTAGAACAGAGCAATAGACAAACTCTATTCTATTGCTGGGTACATCAACCCCAGCATGCTGGCATTCTCATTTAGACACACAGTGCAACTTTTGTAGAAGCCACAATAAAAGTCACAAGTGGAAAGAAATTAAGCATTTATAATAACACTGTGTAAAAGGGTGGAAGTTAAAACCCATTTAAGACAAGTGGAGAACATGCCAAATTCAAACAGATAATGACTGTGATTGGGATTCGAATGCTTCAGCACTAACCTGTGTGCTTTTCAGCTTCAATAATTTTTGCTGTGTAACAGATTTACAAAATATGAACAACAGAGAATAAAAGACAGTGCTTAACCAGGCTTTGAAGCACCTAGGTGCAATGCACTATATTATTTTATTAGACCTTACCACTATAAGGACAATACCGTTCTTAAAAAATATAACCTTCAATCAAAACAACATCTTGCAATATAGCACTTACATTTTGAGTATTCCAGTTCTGATCATACCCAGCAGACTGTTTCCAAGATGTCAGACCTAAGCATGCAGCATAACATTTGCCTATGGATACAGGACATTTTACAAACTGGACACAGTCAGTCAGGATGGGCCTCCACCACTCAACCACTTTGTCACTCAGCATAGGAGCATAACAAGGCTGTGTGCTGAGCCCTTTCTTTTATTCTCTGTATACATATGACTGCATACCAGCCCACAACATCAATGCCATCATTAAATTTATAAACAATAGTGGGGCTGATCACTGATGGAGACAGGTCTACCTACAAGAAGAAGGTATGAAGACCGAGAGACTGGCGCATTGGCACATAGAGAATAACTTGACATTTAATACCAAAAACTAAAGAACTGACAATTGATTTCAGGACGAAGCTAGATGACTATCATCCACTATATCTGGATAATAAGGATAACAAACACAAACTCATGGGGTTAAAAAAGCACAACACGAAGGTTGATCTGTCACAAAAGCTTCTGCTGTCTTTCTATTTTTGTTCCATTGAGAGTGTCCTGACTCTTGTTATACTCGGTTGGTATGGCAACAGCTCAGCAGCTGATAAAAAAGGCTCTGCAGAGAATCATAAAAACACCTTTGCCTATCTTGGAATACATCTACACCTGTCAATGTCTGTGGAAGACACCCAGCATCATAAAGGACTTGTACCACCCAGCACACAAACTGTATGAACTTCTAATCTTAGGGAGGAGATACAGGTCTATTAGACCACGGCCTATAAAACTGATGAACAGTTTTTAAACCAAAGGGATTATTACACTAAATTCTACACTGAAAACACACACTTAATAGATATAATAGTGCAATGTCATTTTCATCATTATTATTTATTTCTTATCTTAACTTGTGCATTTTTTAAAACATTTCTTTCAATTGTGTAATGTGTAAGCTTGTATATGAGAGAATATTAGATATTAGATGTGTGGTTTTTAAAAGTATAGTTTTGAGCATCATTCAGGTAGTGAACTGGAATCTCACTGTATGTGTTACATAGTGACAATAAAGGGATCTTATAATGTCTTATATTTTAGCTGCGTTGATACATGATTTTATGTTAATACTTCTATCAAGTAGCATTAAATCAGTGTATTCTTTTCCAGTAAGAGCAAGTGGTGTTCTTACCACTTTAAAATTTTTGGAATTTGATTGTGTAGGTTTTTATAGAATATTTACCTACAGTATTTCTACCATTTACAGTTATGCATTTTATGGTCTTATCTTGTAATGTGTCCTTGAATGAGTTCAAAAGCACAATTAAATACAATGTATTATTTGAATTGCTTTTATTTTCTACAAAAAATTATTTTCTTTTGGTGGATGTAAGTCTCAGAAATACATGTTGTGTTCACACTACAGAATGACAAAAGTTTTGAACCAATAAAAGCCTAAACAGTGTTCAACCTATATTCTATAATTGAAGAAAAAAATGAGTTAACTGGTGTTTTTAATTTAAGTCTTTACTAGCAACATGCCATTTCAACCTGTCACTGCTCCACATGAGAAAATATGTAAAGCTTAGGAGACTTTTTTAATGCAATCAAATTACTGAAAATTTCTAAAATGGTACAATCTTGTGCAGTTAGCTAGAGTTAGTGTACAGGAAAATAACATTGTTTGTTCATTCTGAATGGCTAAATTGCACCAGCATACAGATTCAAATATATCTTTATTCAGTAAGTAGCTGAAGTACCCGGTGTTGCTTCCATTGAATCATTGCCTTCAGTGTAAGTTGGGGCCAAACCTAAACCAATGCCATTTTGGTGAGGCAATGTTGTTTTGCACCCTCCATAACAACCCTCCCTCCCCTCACAGTTCCACTCCACAATGCCATTACATGATGGAAAGGCCTTAAAGCCTAGATTTTCAGTTGTAGCAATAGTAATATGGATGCAAAATTTCATGAACTTTGGAGTGATGTACATTTTTGTCCCACCAACCCCCCACTGGTATTACAACTAACCTTCCCGATAAATTTTTTGAAATGCCTTGTGGCTTGTGTTTTATGTTGGTTAAGCTTTATTATACATGAAAAATTTCATCAAGAGCAATTCTGCTGTTTTGGAATAATGAACAGCTTTTGCGTGGCCCCCTTATTACAAGTGTTCTCCCGGACAACACATTTGAAATGCCATATACAGTAGCTGAAATTTTAAGTAGGACCAAAAGCAACCTGCATGCTAAATGTTGTGAAATTGCTTCAGTTATTTTTGTGTGATTGGCAAACAAAGAAACAGACAAAATGCCATCTGAGGGTTGAAATGAGATTATTAGTGTGCAAAATGGATACATAATATCAAACAAAGCCAAAAAAAATTCAAAAGACAGACAGCGGGTATTATAATTTTACTTACATAAACTAATGTTCATAATTAGTAGAAAGGGTATACAGTGATCCCTCGCTATATCGCGCTTCGCGGCTTCACTCTATCGCGGATTTTATATGTAAGCATATTTAAATATGTATCGCGGATTTTTTGCTGGTTCGCGGATTTCTGAGGACAATGGGTCTTTTAATTTCTGGTACATGCTTCCTCAGTTGGTTTGCCCAGTTGATTTCATACAAGGGACGCTATTGGCAGATGGCTGAGAAGCTACCCAACTTACTTTTCTCTCTCTCTCTCTTGCGCTGACTTTCTCTGATCCTGACGTAGGGGGATTGAGCAGGGGGGCTGTTCGCACACCTAGACGATACGGACACTCGTCTAAAAATGCTGAAAGATTATCTTCACGTTGCTACCTTCTGTGCAGCTGCTTCGTGAAACGACATGCTGCACGGTGCTTCGCATATTTAAAAGCTCGAAGGGCACGTATTGATTTTTGACTGTTTGTTTCTCTCTCTCTCTCTCTCTCTGCTCCTGACGGAGGGGGTGTGAGCTGCCGCCTTCAACAGCTTTGTACCGGCGGTGCTTCGCATACTTAAAAGCCAAACAGCCCTATTGATCTGTTTGCTTTTCTCTCTCTTTCTGACAGTCTGTGCTCCTGACACGCACTCCTTTGAAGAGGAAGATATGTTTGCATTCTTTTAATTGTGAGACAGAACTGTCATCTCTGTCTTGTCATGGAGCACAGTTTAAACTTTTGAAAAAGAGACAAATGTTTGTTTGCAGTGTTTGAATAACGTTCCTGTCTCTCTACAACCTCCTGTGTTTCTGCGCAAATCTGTGACCCAAGCATGACAATATAAAAATAACCATATAAACATATGGTTTCTACTTCGCGGATTTTCTTATTTCGCGGGTGGCTCTGGAACGCAACCCCCACGATGGAGGAGGGATTACTGTAATGTATTTTATGATGCAATTTTATTTCTTTTAGGATTGTATGTACCATTACATATGCTCATGTACTTCTTTAAAATTAACAATGAATCATGAGATAAAACTCACAAAACTATTTGTTTTCATTATGGGCTAATGCAAAAAAGTTTTAAGAGGACTCCTACCTGGAATATTGTGAATGGTAATAGCAAGAATAAGCAGCATGATCCGTCTCCAACTGCTGGCTGTTCTATCATGTTGGTTGCTGAATGCTTCGGGTTCAGTGTCATCCTCTGCTAGGCTGCCACGATTACCTCGTCTTCTGTAGTGAACCTCCCCATTCTCTATTTTATCTAAAAGAAGTACACGTGATATTAAAGTCAATAAAATACAGTTGAAAGCATCTTTAAAAAGACAATACAGTGTATTGATGAAGTCTTCACAGGAACAAAAAAAAAGACTTATCACAAAGTAAAATGCCATGCACAATATAACTCCATACGAATTACTTGTAGGAAACTGCAACCTTCTGATTTAACAATGGAATAAAAAAAATTCAATCATTGAATGCTTTCCAAAAGACTGAAAAATGTCTTAATAAAACAGTTCATAAGGAAGCCCGAAAGCACTCTTAAACATACCAATGGCCATTCTCTATTTTTTTTTGAATAGGGGATTATTGCTTTCCGTTATTTACAAGGCACCAAAAATCTTCAGTGATCAAATTAATTTGTCAAAGATCTTGCAGTTAAGGCCAAACTGAATGTGAAGTGGTATTACAGAGCTGTTTAAAAGGTTTAACACACAAGAGATTTATAATCTCGGATAGCCTATTTTTTTCAAGTCTGAAGAGTTTCAATTTGTCCAGATACCAAGTGACGGAATTAGTAATCCTCAGTTTACAGCAAGGAAAGTCTCTTCCTGTTATCAGTTTCCAGTTTATTCCCATTAAAAAGGAAGGTATCTGTGGTGTGCAGCTATGAAACAAAGCCACCCAGCCTTTGGAACTGCTTCTGTACCAAGTCACTTGGGAACAGCTGAAGTGCCCGGAAAAAAGCACTTCAACAGAAAATGAAAGGTCTCCACATTCTTATTGTGCCTGAGACAATTATGATAATGGTGTGGTCCTTGTATGGGAGGTGTTTTCTGCAAAAATGAAAACAAAAATTTAAATTATAAAATTAAAATTTGCAATTTCATTTTCAATGTCTGCTCAAAAAAATGCAGCAAACATTAAAATAATGAAAAAGACTCATTTGCAATTTCATTTTCAAAGTCTGTGTGCAAAAATGCTGCAAAAATGAAAATGAAATAACCCCATTTGCAAATTCATTTTCAGCCTGAAATGCAATGAAGCTGCAAAAATGAAAAGTAAAACGAATTTCCACATTGCATTTTCATGTTTTCAAAATGCAAATTGCGCTGGTCAATGGGCAGGGCTTTGTATCTCGATTTCCCACAATTCTTTATCCTTCGTAGCTGTACAGCCACTTTGATCAATAGAATACTTCTCACTTTGACTGTGTTTAATTCACATGATTTTGATCTTTTCATCCCATATTGCCTGCAGGCTTCACAGCAAAAACGTCTCACAAAGTCCGAAGACATTGCATAATTGTAGTACTGAAGTAATTATTGTGCAATTTAATTACAATATTTAACATGACAGAAATTAGCCTTTGTTACATTATAGTTAACATTTATTTGCACTGAAGTTGAAACGGAATGCTTTGTATTATTGTAGTATTATATTGTACCGTGGGTGCCGAGCACCGTAATAGCTCTTGATATTGGGAGAGCCTCGAGGCTCAGATCTGTAACCTGAAGTGCCATCTGCAGCAGCAGTGGAGACAGCTGACAGACTGACACCTGGGCAGCTCCACCACTATTTCTATATCTGATAATGTCCATTTTTCCATGTGCATGGACAACAGCAGATCCTCAGGCTAATGATACTGGACAAAAGTGTGGCAGTTCGAGTTGCCACTGACCCCAAGTAAGCCGTGAGAAGCAGTGCCAGTGGTAAACATGCGCAAGCAAACGACAAGGCAGGTCATAGAGGCATTGTGAACTGCAATGAAAGGACAGCCTCAAAGCTGAGATCCAGACCTAGAACATGGTTTGCAGTGCCAGCTTTGTAAACAAAAACAGTAAACAGACTGGTACATCTGCATCTGTACAGCAGGCGGTTTGCCTACTTGCCTACAGCTGTCCTGCGTTGAAAACAGCTGCAGAACCGAACAACAGCACAACACTTAACATCGCAGTTGTGCCACCTGCCAGTGCAGCACACAACATCCCTGCTGCACTGTCTGACAAAACAACACAGCCAAACCCAGCTGATGTGCCCAACACCAGCTGCATGACCAAAATGGGAGGTAAGACCGACCATCTGTTTCGAAGAGTTTGTGCACCGTTGAAAGGAGTTGGAAGTGGCTGCTAGGGACAGTGACTTTGAAGGAAGGGCTATGCAATGGCTCAGGACAAGTTGTATCAACTTGGGATGAGTCGCCAAAAGATTGAGCTGGCATTGTATCATCAATAGCAAGAGCGCCTATAAAAACTGCAACTATGGCACAGTCTATGGCTTTTCAATCTAGTACAGCAAAAGCCAAGTACATCTTTTAAGGATAGCAAGCCATCTGAAAGAGTCATGTAAAGAGGAGGGAATCCAGCCATTGCAGTACTCTGTGCTGATGCTACACTATAATACTACAAAAACACAAAGCATCCCATTTCTTCTTCAGTGTAAATAAATGTAAATTATGACATAACACAGTAAAGGCTAATTTCTGTCGTGTTAAATATTGTAATTAAATTGCACACTAATTACTTCAGATTTGAGGTATGTGTGGTTTTAAAGTTAACATATGGTTCGAGATGAAGAAACCTATTTCTCAGGGAGTGGGTGCTCCTTTCTAAAAGCCACCTCACAGTAAAGTAAACACACTGGACGAACATTTCATTTCGGCTTCATAAATAACACTTGTATGGTACATGGACAAAGCTGAAGCAAAGCACTTACAAAGCTATGTATATTTATGAAAAGTAATGAATAGAGTTCAAGTCTGGGAAACTGAAAGGAAAAATGCATACGAAATGGAGGCAACATTTAAAACCTTCGTTTTTTAAATTTCTTTTTTGTTAGTGGCAAATACATGTACTATACAGAGTTGTGACAGACAACCTGCGGTGGGTTGGCACCCTGCCCAGGATTGGTTCCTGCCTTCTGCCCTGTGTTGGCTGGGATTGGCTCCAGCAGACCCCCGTGAACCTGTGTTCAGATTCAGCGGGTTGGAAAATGGATGGATGGATGGGTGACAGACAACAAAAGAACAGCCTAAGAATTCATGGTTTGTGTGACCAAAGCAATCTGCTGGTGGGGAGTTACATTTGTCACCAATGACATAACATTTGCCTTTTAGTAAGAGGAAGTATGTGAAACGTTATTGAAGAGTCAAAGAAAAAACAAGAACGTGACAGTTACCTTTGACCTGGACCATGCATGGATGAAGGCATATGGTAAAAGCTTAATCACTGTAGCATTTTACTTATCAAGTCTACAAGATGCAGAATATAAAATATGATTCATAATAAGCCATTCTTTAAATGAGCCAATTTCACTGACACAAAGATTCAGGAATACTTTTATTTTTATTTTAGATTAAAATAAATAAACAGCTTTTTATATTTCATTGTCAAAGGAATACCAAGTTATCTCAGATGCCAGAAGGAGCACATGCATGGCTGCACTTTCTTTGTGATGACAAAGATGTTTGTGTTATCTTAAAATAGAATCTTGTGTTTTGATGTTGGATGGTAGCACGTGTGTTCTTCTCATTTTGTTTTCAACACCTTATCTTCTTGAATTATATTTAATGAGACAAAATGCAGTGCATGGAAGCTGTTAACACACAGGGTCCCACTCAAAAGCAACTGTCAACAGTTTACAGTTTACTGTTTTCAGGTGTCACAGTGCCAAATATGAGTGTCACGCTGGCTAGTGCTGGCACTTCATAAAGCCAGAATCTGTGGTTCAAATCCCATGAGTCTGCATGGGTCTTTGTCCCAGTACCGTGCTGTCCTGGCTGTGTGCAATGTCAATGCGTATGCCTCTAATTGTTAAGACAAGCAAAAATTACTCCATACGAGACCTCTTGACCAAGCTTCATCCTCTTTTGACTCAAAATAGTCGACTTCATGTTGGCGAAGGGTAGTTGGTTGTGTTGCAAATGATTCTTTTGCTTCCCTACTTTAGCACTGTATCTTCTACATGTTGTGCACTTAAAAATAATATTCCTGATAATTGCATTTGCTTGAGTTATCCAATATTTCTGACATAACTGTGCAAGCATATAATTGCGCCCGCAATGTCACAAGTACTTGTGGATGTGCTGCAATAAACATTTCTGAAAAATCACTTTCTCAGTCCAGTTTTACACTTTTGTGTGCTTCTCCTGAAACTGGCTTGATTTTTGTCCTCTAAAGGCCCAGTGCCTTGTCCAGGATTGTTCCAACCTAAATTAAAAGGTTTCTAAATAAGTACTGCTTAATTGTGGCCCTGAACTGGTCACCAACTTAAAAAATTATGGGTGGCTGGGGGACTGAAGCATATCCTGACAGTACAAGGCATTAGGCAGGAGCAAGTTGCATAAGAGATATCAGTCCATCACAGAGAATAATAAACACAAGTTTTGAGATCAAAGTAATATGTCCTCACAGGTGGCGCAGTGGTAGTGCTGCTGCTTTGCAGTAAGGAGACTGTGGAAGATTGTGGGTTCGCTTCCCGGTTCCTCCCTGTGTGGATAGCGCTTTGAGTACTGAGAAAAGCGCTATATAAATGTAATGAATTATTATTATTATTATTATTATTATTATTTTGTTTTATAAACAGATAAGAATATTTTGCTAAAACTGGTTTGATTGATATTAATATGCTATAGAGGTGCTCTATATAATATATACTTTGGAGATACTTAAAATGTGCACTTTTTATCGAATGAGAAAAAGACTAGGAGGTGAATTAAGTAAGGAGGAGGAAGATGATTCATGGTCTAGGAACAATTTGTAACCCGGGATTCAAACTAAGTACTAATATCTTAACCCAAAACAAATGACATGAACCTCGCATCTAAAAGCTGGAAACAGAAGTCAAAATCAAAATTATCAAACCAAAATCTCTAAGCCAAACATTTTTTGAAGATCACTTTGGAATAGCTTCAGAATAAACAAAAACATGGGTACAGGGCTCAGCACACCATCATGAATTAACTAAAATGGTGAAGAGGCTTAAAGACAGACAGAGGGTTTTTAATAATCAACAGAAGTTAGGACACTTGTGCAAATTGCTTACTTCCACTTACAAGGCTTAATTGACTTTAATTGCTGCAGAACATCTATAGGTTGTAACCGATCAGTTGTTCCCTGAAGAAGGCCCATTTGTAACATTCTGAAATTTCTTTTTTTTCCGTTTTTGCTAACCTAAACTTTAAATTTAAGCCTCTGGCAGTTTACTGTTTACCTTTTCACCATTTTAGATAACTCATTGTCTTTCAACTGATTAAATCTGAAGTAAAACTGGAAAAACCGAGGTGTTCTAAAACTTTTGACCGATAGTGTATCCACCTTTGCAGTTACAGTTATGATGCCATTAGTTATTATTTGAGTGGTATTATTTTTTGTAATTATAAACAGTTTCTTTTTTGCTTTTCTGCTTCTGTTTTTGAAAATATGCAAACAATATTTTCATGCATTTTGGAAAGCATAGTTTTTAAAATGTCAATATGTTAAAATGAGTTTGTGATATCAATGTATAAGATTTGCATTAGTATAACTCTTAACACTTTTAGGAAAAGTTTGATTTATCTACTCTCTCTCTCTATATATATATATAAAATCCTAAGCCTAAAAGTGCAACGATTTTGTGCAATGATTTTATGTGACGTTTTTATGTCACGTTTTTTGTCATGCTGTAAATCGGGCTTATTTTAAAACCTACATATATATGTTTGGTATCATTCTTTTCAGAATTTATCAAACTTTAATGTGATGTTGTTAGATTTTCAGATTCTTATTCCATTTTTGAATTATAAACTATAAAATATCAAGGACTCGCGTTTCGCGAGATGGGACTTTGTGCCAAAAGATTTAACCACTCCCAGGGCCGGAAATAAAACACAAAGAGTAGGACAGCTGCTGTACAGGCTTTTAAATGTTCAAAGTGCCATGGTAGATGCAGATCATGAGGCCCGGCAGCAGCAGCATGCCACCAGCTGATCGAGCAAAGAGGAGGTAAAAAAAAAAAAAACTATTTGTTTCCCATTGTATCAACATTTAATAGGGGGTTTCGGAGGAGTGACCTCATCTTCTTGGGGTGTGTTCAGCACCCCTCTTCACAGCGTGAGCGGCAGAGACGTGAAGTGGCTGGCACGTAGCGCAGGCCAGGGGAGTTGGCGAGCAAAGCGAGCAGGGGGCGAACCCCCTAGTAATCTAAGCTATTTGGTAGACTGGTGAAAATGGCAAAATATTGTCAGATACTACTTCACAGTATCTTAGCTCAGAACTAAAATTAGCTGTTATACAGAATTTGCAAGAAAATGCAGGTGATCCATAATAGCTCAGCTCTGGGGAGTCTTACCATAAGTACAGTAATCCCTTGCTATATCGCGCTTCGCCTTTCGCGGCTTCACTCCATCGCAGATTTTATATGTAAGCATATTTAAATATATATCGTGGATTTTTCGCTGCTTCGCGGGTTTCTGCGGACAATGGGTTTTTTAATTTCTGGTACATGCTTCCTCAGTTGGTTTGCCCAGTTGATTTCATACAAGGGACGCTATTGGCAGATGGCTGAGAAGCTACCCAACTTACTTTTCTCTCTCTCTCTCTTACGCTTTCTCTGATCCTGACGTAGGGGGATTGAGCAGGGGGGCTGTTCGCACACCTAGACGATACGGATGCTCGTCTAAAAATGCTGAAAGATTATCTTCACGTTGCTATCTTTTGTGCAGCTGCTTCCTGAAACGACATGCTGCACAGTGCTTCGCATACTTAAAAGCTCGAAGGGCACGTATTGATTTTTGCTTGAAAAACAAACTCAGTCTCTCTCTCTCTTTCTGTGCTCTTGAAGGAGGGGGTGTGAGCTGCCGCCTTCAACAGCTTTGTGCCGCGGTGCTTCGCATACTTAAAAGCTAAACAGCCCTATTGATTTTCCTCTGCCTTTATGACAGTCTCTGCTCCTGACTCCTTTGAAGAGGAAGATATGTTTGCATTCTTTTAATTGTGAGACAGAACTGTCATCTCTGTCTTGTCATGGAGCACAGTTTAAACTTTTGAAAAAGAGACAAATGTTTGTTTGCAGTGTTTGAATAACGTTCCTGTCTCTCTACAACCTCCTGTGTTTCTGCGCAAATCTGTGACCCAAGCATGACAATATAAAAATAACCATATAAACATATGGTTTCTACTTCGCGGATTTTCTTATTTCGCGGGTGGCTCTGGAATGCAACCCCCGCGATGGAGGAGGGATTACTGTAATGAGTATATTGAAATTGCCAAGAAATCAATGAAAATATGGATATGTGCAGCACTGAAATTAATACATCATCTATCATTATACCTAAATAAGAAACAATGTCACTTGCCTCAGGCATGTGTTCATAGCTCACAGAGACAAAAACACCAAAAAGAAAACTTCATTTTGACAACATATATACTGTTCAACTCTTTTTGTAGAGGGCAAAACCCCACTGCTGACATTCACAAACAACTTCAATGTGCATACGGAGATGGCTGCATCATTATGACTATGTCAACTGTTGAAAAGCCCATTTTAAAGAAAAGAACATAGTCATTTGCAATGAGTCCCATAGTAGTTGCTTGGGATCTGAATCTACTGAGAGCAACAAAGAAGAAAAAAAAAAATCAGCGAGCTCGGAGAAGATCATTAACACATGTGAAACCACAGTGGAATATAGCATAACTAGAAGGGAGTCCTACAAAATACACCAATGAGGATTCTATGAAATGAGGATTTTGTGCAAAGCTCAACAAAGATACTCAGATAGACAGACAGACAGATAGAGAGAACAAACTTTACTTGACTTCAGGGGGGAAATTCGGCTTTTTATAGAAGCTATTTAAATAAATACATAAATAGATCAATACACACAAACTACCAATCATAAAATAATTAAACTCATTACTTTTGCTTGAGTTTTTTTTTTTCAAAACTTCATTTTGAAAGGACTCATTTAGTGGTAATGACAAAAAAATTATTCAGTCATGTAGACCACAGGATGTCCTGTTAGTTCCATGTGTATTTGATTCCTGTAAATGGGTTGCTACTGTAGTGTGCAGCAAATGTAATTAGTGATGCTTTGATCAGGTTATTTTAAAGACAAAATCAATCACTAATTTTATTTTACTTGATCATCTGTTTCAGATTTTTTTTCCTTCATCCCTTTAACACTAGAATTACCAGAGCCTATGAAAAAACTTGTAAATCCGTCCCACCTTAAATCGCGTCTTAAATCCATTTGCACCTCTCCGCCAGAGTCTTTTGTCATCTAAATGTGCTGATAAACACAAGCTACTAGCAGCCAGCTATTCCATCCCCCCACCGACTTAGAACGAACTTCTCCTAGCTCATGCCTTGCCTTGATTTGATTACAGTATCTGGGATTGAAGTGGAGTTTTAGAGTGGAAATAATATAGCGTTATTTGGAATACACGCATTTCATGTGTGTTCCGTTTCTATAGTAGTCTGTGCAAACACATTTTTAAAACAGAAACGTTTTTCATATTCTAATAGTAAATGACAAAATGTAGGCATAAACTATATAACGTATGAAGCCTGAAGTCCATATATCAAAGAAACACTTTCACAAAAGGTACAAATAAGAGAACACGTGCGCTTTTATTCAAAAATATAACTGCACAAAAAAAAAGCCGCGTTAGCATGCCACATTGACACTCTTACTACAACCACCGCGGTGGCGTAATGGTATCAGCTCCTGACTGGGAATCAGAGGGTGGCGAGTTTGATCCCGCACGGCTCCACTTCGAGAAGTGAACTGCTCTTATTCTTACAATTTTAGAATAACAACATAAATTTGATTTCAGTCTGTAACAGCCAGTGTAACTTATGATACTGGTAAAGGTTAGCTTTTTTTTTTTTTTTTAATTCACTTTTCATTCTCGCAGTCGCATTCAGAATCAATCCATGCAACACCATCTGACATAAAGATGCGCTATAGGTCTGCAGTGTACCACGATGCATACTACCGCCCCCCCCCCCCACGGGTTCTGACACACAAACGCTGGCGAAGCTGCCTTCTTCGTATCTCAACGTCACTTGAAATCAGCAGTTCTTAGCATTGCACCACGCAAGCTGTCGTATCACCACCAACTGTAACTTGCTTTCTTTATTCTTCGGTTATAGTCTTGAATTAAAGTGCACTTTTATTTATGTGAAAACAGCTGTGTCAGATGGGGTTGAATGGATTGATTCTGAATGCGACTGCGAGAATGAAAAGTGAATTAAAAAAAAAATTTAATTGGATTTTTTTTTCTCCCTAAATAATAAAAACCACCATTTACAAACTGCATTTTGTGTTTACTTGTGTTATATTTGACTAATGGTTAAATGTGTTTGATGATCAGAAACATTTTGTGTGACAAACATGCAAAAGAATAAGAAATCAGGAAGGGGGCAAATACTTTTTCACACCACTGTATTCTTGGTCAGTCTTAGAAATCACACTAATTAATTCTGATGTCTTTTAGAGTGCAATTTACTTTTGCACAAAGCACAATTTGTTCCCACAGATATAGTTTGAATTCTCCTGGAGTACTCCTGCAGATGTAGAGATGCAGTGGTCTCTGTTAAAATAGCAATTTGTGCAGAAATGAGATTAGTAAAGTCTTTGTCTGCTAGTATTAATTGGTTTAATCACCAATGGGAAAATGCATTAATACTGTTTAATGATTTACAGGCAAAAAGTTGCATCAATAAAAAAGAGTCAATTCACAAGAATCAAACCAAAACAAAGGACAAAATGCTAAGCCTGGGACAATTTCAGAAAAACACTGGCAAATGTCCTAACACTATCTTGGATTTCTTCCCCTAACTATTCTAGAAAATTTAACTGGTATTTATAAAGATTTTGGACATTGTGTCATAATGACATATGACCAGCAAAATCAACATGCAACAATGACAAAACCACGCAAAATGGTGTCATCTGTGAACAAAACCCAAAATGGCAATGTGGGGATATCACCATTAAAATGAAAAAAATTAACATAAAGAAAAACAACCAAAACTACATACATGACTTTTATAAATACAAACAGACATGTATAGAAAAAAAAACCTCAAAAATCACAATAACATAATTAACATACTGCTACTGGAACATTTTACTATTTGAACACTTCAGTTAATTAGGCAAAAGTTATAAATACATTAGAATTCTTACTCTTGGCTTTCACTCTTAAGCCCTTTCAGACAGGATTAGTTTTACACTAGGAAATGAGGTAAATTATTACCGGAGGTAATCCCCTGTCTGAATTCTTCATGTTAATACATTTTTATGGACTGCACACTCACATCTCAGTAAAAAGAACATAGCTTCTTACCTCGTAATAAAAGCCCATAAAAAATAACCCCGGGTTAAACTAGTC
Source organism: Erpetoichthys calabaricus (assembly GCF_900747795.2). Classification (NCBI taxonomy): domain Eukaryota; kingdom Metazoa; phylum Chordata; class Cladistia; order Polypteriformes; family Polypteridae; genus Erpetoichthys; species Erpetoichthys calabaricus. Next base: position 39,756,925 of record NC_041407.2, read on the forward strand.
CCACGAGGATTGACATGTGAATATTTCAGTGATTTGGACAGGGCTATTACAGAGCTCCTTGGGAAATAATTATAGTATTTAACCCCACCTCCTGGTGTAAAACTAATCCTGTCTCAATAGGGCTCTAGAAAAATAAAAGCAATATCAAAACAAAAATAGATACTAACAGGAATAAGAAAGTATAAAATATATATAATGCTTATTACAAAATACAAAATAATAATCAAACACAATAATCAGCAAAATCATATTGTGCTGGAGGTATATTACTCAACAGTCTCTGTGTAAAGGCGATATTGTGTGTTCAGGTCACAAAAGATCTTTCACTTAGGAGACATGAAATAGCTAACTCTTCACACTAATGCACTATTTCTGTTGGTCTAACATGTGCGTCTTTTGGAATACGGAAGAAAAAACACAGTACCCAGAGGAAAGCTCATACAGACATGGAGACAATATCCATCCATCCAGTTTCCAACCCGCTGAATCCGAACATAGGGTCACGGGGGTCTGCCGGAGCCAATCCCAGCCAACACAGGGCACAAGGCAGGAAACAATCCAGGGCAGGGTGCCAACCCACCGCAGGACACACACAAACACACTCACACACCAAGCACACACTAGGGCCAATTTAGAATCGCCAATCCACCTAACCTGCATGTCTTTGGAATGTGGGAGGAAACCGGAGCGCCCGGAGGAAACCCACGCAGACACGGGGAGAACATGCAAACTCCACGCAGGGAGGGCCCGGGAATCGAACCCAGGTCCCCAGATCTCCCAACTGCGAGGCAGCAGTGCTACCCACTGCGCCACCGTGCCGCCCTGGAGACAATATGGAAACTCCATTTGGACAATAGCTAGGCACAGCTTTCAAACCCTGGATAGTGAATACATCAGACAAAACCACTAACCAGTGCAACACTGTGCTGACCTGTAAGAGAACATATGCTCTAAATTCTCAAATCGTATCACAATCTACCAAAGTTAACTTTATACATTTCAATGTCAATTAAAACATTCATCCATCTATTTTCTAAACCTGTATATTCTAATTCAAGGTTGGCTAGTCTTTCGCAGCAGCGGCATCAGATGCCATGCAGGAGCTATTATTAAGTGGGATGCCAGTCTATTGCAGAAAAGACTCATACAGTGAAATACGGACATAAATTAACCTACAGTACATGTGTCAGTGATATGGGAGGAACTCAGCATTTCCAGACTAAAAACATGAAAACTCAGGGTATGTGTGCAAACCCTCACAGTGATTGGGTGTACTGGGACTGGAATCCAGGAAACTGTATATTGTATACGGGATCTACATTGGGCACCAAGAATGCCATGGGTCATTTACACAAAAAAATTCCTGAAACTTGCTGCATCTAGTTCATTGATGTCCACAAGCTATAAGTACTAAAACTGCCTTTTAATGTACAGTTGTTAGGCTAATAGAAACTATTAAATAAATAAAAAAGTGCCGGGGAACAACTAATAAGAGATAATTTAATTTTCAGGTACCAAATTAAAAATTGAAACTAACTTGAAGTAAGCCAGAGATTTTCATGATAGAAATTGTATTTCACATCTCAAAAAAGTTATTTCACCATTCCATTAACTTGCCAGACAATTTCATGCTCGGATGGCCCTGTAGCTGTATGAAGCAAAAAGCTAATATCATGCAGAGTGTAGCACAGTTTCAGAGAGATGCTGCAGAACCTCACCTTGCAATATTTTCTCTAAGGACTGAATTGGATTGAACTTCAGAGCATTCCTTTGAGCTGACAGTCACAGAGTGCTGATAATGAAAAGGCTTCTAGATCTGGAGTACAGGAGCAAAGCCAGGGGGAATGAATTAAAGGCCTTACTGAATAGCTGGTGTGGCAGCTTTTTTTATAAGATTTGCCACCATTCGCTACACTATTACATCTTTGAATAAGCATCCAAACTACGGCCTCTTTATGTGTCAGGATTCACTTACTAGTCACATCAACTTACATGTAGTTCAGAGAATAACTCCCTAGCTCACAAGGAGAAATTATTGGGGAAATGTTCTGTAGGTTATATAAGTGGTCAACCTAAACTTTGACCTATTCTACCAGTTTATTTATTACTGAGTCACCAGACTAGAGAAAAAAAAAATATTATGGTACTGGTTATCTGAGTTTATCATTTGATGAACTCTCCATTTCTAAGTAAAACCACTGGACTCAATGTATAAAAGCAGAGAGAAGTGGGGAAGAGTAAGCAATTCTGCTAAACCTTAAAAATAAAAGGCTGTAGTAACATGAAAAGAAATTATAAACAACCAGAACTAATTCATATTTCTTACTCGTTATAATAAATAATGATATACTGTACAATACATTTCTGTTAGCTTACTCTAGAGTTCCAAAACGCCTGTGATGCTTAAATAACACATGACTCTCAACAGACATCTGATACTCTAATACTGAGTGAGAATCTCTAAGAACATATTCCATGTTGCACATCTGCTTTTATATTAAAATACGCAAAACCTCTGTTAAGACAGGCAAAATTTGGTTGTCTGCTGCTTACAGGCTCACTGCATGTCTGTCACCCAATGGTTGATGTGGGACACATTTAAAACCGGCTGCACACCTGGCCTTGCTCTCACTTTCTGTCTTCAGTCCAAGGAAGGCTATCTGTTCTGAAGAAGGGAACAAATACAGGTCAACGTCTGGTGCTATTCTGAATATCATACGGTCCTGGCTTGGCTTAAACGCTCTAAAGGTGATATTGTAAAATAAATAACTCTATTTAACCTTGAATCTGTGTTTGGCCGAGTTGTGTCTGGTGTTTGGGGTTCAGGAGGCCCCCCTTTCAGGGACAAAGACCAAACAAAAAGAAAAATGCTTTCTTAGTATTAATAGCTTTTGGGTTTTAGAGCAAAGACTTCCTTTTGGGATCCTAAGTTTTGGAGACTGCAATGACTTCATATCTTTTAATACTGACATAATTGTCTATGGATGAATTTTGAAGATCAGAGATATGTACTTGTCTACATAGATTTCTGAATTTGAAGTTAACCGAATTGAGCTTTGTTTTTAGTTGCTGATGATAGACACACTTTGGCATGAATTTGCAGAAACTGACACAGCATTGGGAACGCTTGATTAGCATTAAACATCTTGAATATACCTAGCACTTTTGGGCACAATTCTTTGGAAAGGTGTCTGTAGAATGAAATACTCCACCCCAACTGAGCCTAACTGCACTGTTAAAATTAGTTTTCTTTTGTCTCTTGAAGTGAGCAAACAAACATGCAGATGAAGAGACACATTTTCACAGACACCCAGAGTTTTTCGATTTGCTTGATTGTAACTGAATTTCCCCTTGAGATTCATACAGTTAATCTAAGCTATTTAAGTTGACGGGACAGTAAATAGTAGCATCCCTAATGTTAACAAAGTACACTGCTTACCTCTACTGTACTCTGTCTCTGTTTCTGTTTCTTATAGCAATTAGGCCCTAATGAGGGCACAGGCCACTTGGGCCAGTAACAGAAAATGGTTGGAGGCTTGAACCACTGTAGTCACTCAGTTGTGCATGCCATTGGTCTGAACATTTGTGAATTGCTTTCACAACTACATACATACAAAAATTAATCTTTTAGTCTCAATTTCAGGTTTATACTAACCACTTTTACCTCTACAGATTCTTCCTTAATGTGTGATCTACCAGAGCCAAATATTTTTATATATAAAGCACAAACCAGCTAATGCAAAAAGGTGCCTAAAAGTTTGCATGAGGCATGCTGATGCTCTAGCAGCCTATCACTGATGTTTCTGACATATTTTTTTCACCAAAGTCTGATGCCTATTTAAAATTTTCTCAATTACACTTACTGGCATTACATAGCCGAGAGAATGGCTTGCAAAATATAAGTTACTGACATTTAATTTAACAGCATGATTCTGACCCCCTTACCTGAATAAAAAGAAAGATGATCTGATGGCAGTTCGATATCAATTGATAAAGGAAAAACCAACATACAATTCATATATGAAGAGAAAATACATTTTGGAGTTAGCAGGAGTGGATGCAAGTTGTTAATATCAATTACCACTACATGCTGCATTTTTGCAGTAGTTCTTAGACAGAGTGTGATATCAAAATTACATAAACAAGCCAAAAGTAACACTTGGAGATCGTTCCAAATGTCAAAGTCACATTGGCATGAAAGGCAAAGTGTGCTATGTGTACATTGCAGTTTTGCTTTGGCACTTTCTTACCAGCCACAATTGGGTATTGTAATACAGCATGCCATTCCAGTGTCACCAGTGTTACACCTCAAAATAGTATAACGACAAAGTATAAGAAAGAAAATTAAAAATAATGCACTGAAACAGAGCTGCCTGACTCTGTAAGAATTCTGACTAAAAAATACATTTATACACCCGGCTGAAAATGTGCCTGGACAGTCAAAGCAGACAAAAAAGAAGGAGGAAAAAAAAAATAAAGGAACTGCAATTAATAGTTCTGGCATCAGCACCTTTTAAGTTACAAAAGACTTGCAGAGACACAGATGCTCTGACTGAATACAAAATAAAATGTCAAAATAGATTTGTAAAATGAACTTCCCATGAATTCACATCCATTACAACAGTCCACTTACATCACTAAATAGCTTTCTCATATACTGTTGCAGCTTTTCACATAAAAAGTCACACATTTCTCAGGCAGAGTTCAAGTTGTACATATTACCTGGAGCAATTATTGCTGCACGGGCATCTCATTAAAAAATAAATAAAAAAGAAAAGGGAAAAGACAGCACACAATACCTCATATTTCTTGAAACTATCCTGAAAAAGAAGAGGCACAGAGGCCTTATTTGAAGCCTACTTGATGCAATGAAGTCAGACATGAGCACTTGCCTACAATATGTTAGCAACTAGTGAGCAAAAGGTTAAACGTTGGCAGTAAACAGAAAAAAATGTTTCAACAAAGAAAAACTATTGGAGAATGAAATTAATCTAATTGTGTCCAAAAACCAAGAGCCAAAACCATACAACAGTAGGCAAAACACCATGAAAATGCAGAGGAAAAACATCCAGATAAGATGGGGAGATCCTTTAGCAGAGAACAGAAAAGATGACAGTATTCCTGTTTTAACTAATTAATTTACTTACTTACTTAGACAATCCATTATTCAACCCTAGAGCATCGATCCCAATATACTGTAGTCCTCCAAACTGCCAGGTCTCTAGCAGAGGTCATGCAATGTAGCAATGCCAGTGGTGGGGATTGGATATTGGGGTTTTGAGCTGCTCCCAGAAGAGGTTTGAGGCCTCACGGAAAATGTCAGGGCAAAGTGTAGTGGGTTGACCACACAGTCTCATGATGTTGCAAGCCAGTCATTCCACAAATGGGTCCATTTGTTGTTGGAGCAATGCATAATGTGGCTGGGACATTGATGCGTGGACTTCTTTGCACATAATATGGTGTCCACCATTACACACTTCTACCTGAGGTCCTCAAAGCTCAGGACTTCTGCATGCTGCCTTCTCATGGTATAACTCATAAAATGCAATTTCAGAGTAGTGTGGATGATACAAAGCATCTTGTACTGCATCTAGGTCTTGCTTGTGTAGCACAGCATGGGGTGAATGGTGGAGTTGAAGATGTTCAACCGTATTTTGGGGTTCTTGGTCCCTTTCAGTATGTCCCCAATGTTCATAAAAGATGTTCAGGCCACTTGTGCATGTCTGCTAATCTCTCCATCAACACTGAGCACTGTGAGGTGCAATCCAAGGCAGATGTACTCCATGGTGTTAGCAATTATGTTGTTGTACTACATCAATGAATTGGCACCACTGAAGCATTTCCTCATCGTTTGTATCTTGAAATAAGCATGTCCAGCTGAGCTGGAGAAGAATTGCTAAGGCTTCTTTAAATATCCTACTGTTAACAACAATGTTGTCAGCAAAGCAAAGATAGCGTCAGCTTCCATCCATTGATTTTGACACTGAAGTCATCTCAGTTAAGGTCCCGGACCTTCTCTCTCTCTCTCATTTTTCCTAGGGCACGAAGCGGAAGCGGAAGCGGAAGCAAAAGCAGAAGCGGACAATGGCCGACAGTGAGGTGAATCGCATTGCAACTGTAGTCGAGGAACTCCAGGCACTCGATGAACAGATTCAGAATCTTCTGTCCAGACGAAGATACCTCAGAGATCTGAAGGCTCGGCTGTTGGATAAACCGTCCTCGCCATCTGTTATCGGCGTAACATCAACCCCGCGTTGTGCCGCGCAAGTCACCTTCACCCCCGCGCCTCGTAGGAGCGACACCGATGATGACCTCGATGTATTTCAGCTATGCAGGCGGGGGTTCAAGGCCAGAACACCTCTATCGGCACAGGCAAGCATCGTAACCCAGAACCGGTTTAACCCTCTAAGCGTCCCCAGTTCGCCTTCAGCTCCTGGTGATGTAATTGTGGTAGGTGATTCTATTGTTAGGAACCTCAATATCACTTGCCCTAATAGAAAATCTTTTGTTTCTTGTTTTCCCGGTGCTCGTGTCCGAGATGTGACGAGACGTGCACCAGCGATCTACAAGAACAGGGCAGTTGGAGCCATTGTTATACATGCTGGCGTAAACGACATAAGGCACCGACAGTCGGAGATCCTCAAGGCAGACTTCACTGCATTAATTAAAGACACAAAGGAGAGGACCCCATCGGCAAAGATATTCATCTCGGGTCCACTCCCTCTCGTCAGACGATCAAACGAGTATTACAGTCGTCTGCTTGGTTTAAACAACTGGCTGCAGGGCTTCTGCAAGAATCAAGACATCGGGTTCATTAACAACTGGGACCTCTTTTGGGAAAGACCGCGTTTCTTCAAGCGAGATGGCCTGCATCCGAACAGCTTCGGCGCCCGGGTCCTCTCCGAAAACATATCGAAGGTAATTCGTTTATCTTTACTATCTATCTCTGCTTCTAACCCCTTCCGAAATGCCACTCCTGTGTTTGGTCATGATAATTGTTTAAAAAAATCTTCCATAAAAGTGCGCAACATAAATACTGTAATAACCAATCTTAATGCACATAGAAAATCTAGGCAATACGGCATAAACGCCAATAATTTAATTAAAGTTACTACTTTAGATGAACAATGTATTAAAACTGTAAAAACAGATCATAGATTAAACAAAAAATACACACAGAGCGGCGCTAATAAAAATAACTTAATTCCTGTTCCCTATATCAATAACGCACATAGTATTCATCTCTGCTCCTCCGAAACATTGAATATGGCTCTATTAAATGTTAGAGCTTTAACTAACAAGACGTTTTTTATCAACGACATTATTAGTGATAAAAAAATAGATTTTATTGCACTAAGTGAAACGTGGCTTAGCTCAGATGGCGCAGCTGTTTTAATCGAATCTGCGCCTCCGGATTACAGTTTTACTCGTGCTGATCGCCAAGGAAAGAGAGGTGGCGGATTAGCAAACATTTACTCTAGCAGGTTAAAATGTAAAAATATCAGTTTTGGTAAGTTCAAGTCTTTTGAGTATCTCGCCATTGTTATTCAGGGAGATTCTCACGTTCTAGTATTATCCGTGTACAGACCTCCTAAATTCAACGCGTCTTTTTTTGAGGAATTCTCTGACTTAATGTCAATCTTAATTACGAACTATGACGCATTCTTAATAGTCGGCGACTTTAATTTTCATATAGATAATCAATGTGACCAAAAAGTAAAAGAATTTATGAACCTCCTGGACTCTTTTGATTTGAGACAGCTCGTTAATCAGCCTACACATAAAGCAGGTCATACGTTAGACTTAGTAATTACTAAAGGAGTAAAAGTTGATATAAAGCAGGTCATTGATACGGGTCTTTCAGACCATTTTCTTCTACTTTTTAATATAGAAATAATGATAGAAAACACTCATGAGAAGCATATTGTTAAAAAACGCTTCTTTGACTCATCAGCAACTTTAAAACTTACAAACATTCTAACCAATCAGTCCGTTTATAGTGCCAACTATAATAGCGAGGAGAATGTAAATAGTAAGGTGGAAAGATTTAATACTAAAGTGAGGGCTGCTGTTGACATAGTTGCACCTGAAAAGACAGTTAAAAAATCTTCTAGCATTGTTATACCTTGGAAGACCCAAAGAGTGTCTGATTTAAAGAGAACATGCCGTAGAGCTGAGCGTAAATGGAGGAAGACTAAACTAACTATTGACTATGAGATATTAAAAGTTAAAATAACAGAATACAATAACACAGTCCGTCTTGAGAGGCGCTGCTATTTCTCTAAGATTATAAATAACAATGCTAGTAATCCCAGAGTCTTATTTTCGACAATTGATCATCTGTTAAACCCAGGTAACTCAAAGGAATGCCTCCTAAGTACTTCCAGTAAAACCTGTGAGGCTATCGCTGTATTTTTCAATCAAAAAATTAATGATATTAGAAATAACATAGTATACCCCCCCAACACTAAGGATCCTCCGAAACCCCAGTACTTCATAATAAATAAATTAGAGTCTTTCACTAGGATAGATTTACCTGATTTACATAAAATAATTTCTCAAATGAAACCATCCACCTGTGCCCTTGACCCAATACCAACAAATTTTTTCAAAGAAGTATCGGGTGTGCTTATTGATAATGTTCTTGACATAGTAAATTCGTCATTAGATACGGGGGTCTTCCCAGACTGTCTTAAGACTGCGGTAATTAAACCCCTACTTAAGAAAAATAATCTCGACCCCTCTGCTCTTGAAAATTATAGACCCATCTCTAACCTGCCTTTCTTAAGTAAAATTCTAGAGAAGGCAGTCATTATGCAGTTAAATGAGCACCTCAATAAACATGCTATTCTTGATAAATTTCAGTCAGGTTTTAGAACAAATCACAGCACAGAAACTGCACTCGTTAAAGTAGTAAATGACTTGCGGGTAAATGCAGACAGAGGCCATTTATCTGTTCTCATCCTCTTAGATCTGAGTGCCGCATTTGACACCATTGATCATAATATTCTTAAGAATCGCCTTAGTCAATGGGTGGGCCTCTCTGGCAGTGTCTTAAATTGGTTTGAATCCTACCTGGCAGGGAGAAAATTCTTTGTTAGTTGTGGTAATTATAACTCAAAGACACATGATATTCTATATGGTGTTCCACAAGGCTCTATCCTGGGTCCGCTGCTCTTCTCAATCTACATGCTTCCACTAGGTCAGATTATCTCGGGACATAACGTGAGCTACCACAGCTATGCTGATGACACACAGCTGTATTTATCAATAGCACCTGATGACCCCAAATCTCTTGATTCGCTAACACAATGTCTAACCTGTATCTCAGAATGGATGAATAGTAACTTTCTCAAATTAAATAAAGAAAAAACCGAAATCTTAGTGATTGGCAATAATGGATACAATGAGGCTATTAGAAATAAACTGGATGCATTAGGATTAAAAGTCAAATCGGAGGTAAAAAGCTTAGGGGTAACCGTTGATTGTAATCTGAATTTTAAATCGCATATTAATAAGATCACTAGGACAGCATTTTTTTCACCTAAGGAACATAGCAAAAGTTAGATCTCTTATATCATCGAAAGATGCAGAGAAATTAGTTCATGCGTTTGTCTTTAGTCGGCTAGATTACTGTAATGCACTCCTCTCAGGACTACCCAAAAAAGACATCAATCGTTTGCAATTAGTGCAGAATGCAGCTGCTAGAATCCTTACTAGGAAAAGAAAATCCGAACACATTTCTCCAGTTTTGATGTCACTACACTGGTTACCTGTGTCATTCAGAATTGACTTTAAAATTCTGCTTATGGTTTATAAAGCTTTAAATAATCTCGCCCCGTCTTATATATCGGAATGTCTGACACCTTATATTCCAAATTGCAACCTCAGATCCTCAACTGAGTGTCTCCTTAGAATTCCAAGAGCAAAACTTAAAAGAAGTGGTGAGGCGGCCTTCTGCTGTTATGCACCTAAAATCTGGAATAGCCTGCCAGTAGGAATTCGCCAGGCTAATACAGTGGAGCACTTTAAAAAACTACTGAAAACACATTACTTTAACATGGCCTTCTCATAACTTCACTGTAATTTAATCCTGACACTCTGTATATCCAATTCATTATAATAACTATTCATTCAAAATTTGTACTAACCCCTACTCTCTCTTCTGTTTCCTTTTCCGGTGTCCTATTGGTGGTGGCTTGTGCCACCACCATCTACCCAAAGCACCATGATGTTCCAACAATGATGGATGGATTAAAAGCCAGAAGTCTGTATAACCATCAGCATCAAGTGACTCCGTGAGAACCCTAACTATAAAGAGGACTATTTCATTTATGTTAGGTAGAATGCCCAAAGGGGACTGGGCGGTCTCGTGGCCTGGAACCCCTACAGATTTTATTTTTTTCTCCAGCCTTCTGGAGTTTTTTTTTTGTTTTTTCTGTCCACCCTGGCCATCGGACCTTACTCCTTTTTATGTTAACTAAGGTTGTCTTATTTTAATTTCTTATTTGTCTTTTATTCTTCTTTTCTTCATTATGTAAAGCACTTTGAGCTACTTTTTGTATGAAAATGTGCTATATAAATAAATGTTGTTGTTGTTGGATAATGTCTTCCAGGATTGAGAAGGGATGGGTGCTGATTCCCTCCTTGATTGGTACTGTGATGATTCAGTCAAATAACTGGATGGCGATGTTGGGGTTATTAGATTGCTCTTCTTTCAAACAGGTTTATATGTAATTGAGAATCACCTTCATAAAAACATTGTTGAAACAGAGAACTATGTAAATGGATCAATAATTTATTTTTATTTAATTTTGGAACAATAATTCAAGTGTTTTTCAATTCTGCCCTTCTTCACAATGGGAAACAGTGGTTTAACTTCTCCATTGATCCGATAGCTGTTTTTGCACCGGTTGAACAGGTATGCTAGCAGCAGGCATAAGATGGAGTTGCTCGTCTTCAGGGAGCCAATGGTAATAAAAGTCTGATTCTGGTTCCCTGCTGCTCTTCACTGGCACAATGGTGCTCCTAACCTCTGACAGCAGGACTGGTCGTACTAATTCCAGCTCTTCAATCCTTGGGAGTGTTTACACCAGAGAACTAGGAAGTGTAAAATTCTTCTAAAACCTTTTCTATGGCTGACCTTGAAGTTTGTTGCTTTTATCCCAATACTCCTCAAAGGATTTTCAGAAACCTTCATGGCAGAGTTTGCCTTGGAGGCAAAACTCCAGGGTCCTCATGAATAACGCCATGCGTAGAACTCTAAAACATGACGTAAGGACAAAAGCGGAAATGTGCATACGCACAAAAAAAATCCAGATGCATAAATCTGGGCTTTCGCCAACTTCCACGTTCTTCCACTCCATAAATCCCGGTCAGGGTGAAAAGTAACGCAGTGCACTCACCTGCTGCCACTCCCCAAACTCCTCCCAGAATTACGCCTGTTTGAATATGCAAATCAATATAAATAGCCCTTAAGCTCAGCGTTCTGTGAAAAGGCAATGGCAAAATCACGGGGGAAAACAGAAGAATTTCAGCGAATACCAAGTGGAAGCAAGGAAAAATGTACTATTTGTTGGTTTAAACAGTGGTATAAACAACAAAAGGAAGTTGATCGAGTGACATAGAGTGTCGGAGAAGCTCAAAAGCTCAAGTTCACAAAGTCACACAGTGCCCGAAATAAAAAAGAAGTTGTCAGATAGATAGATATTAAAGTCACCATGAAAAGGTGAGTCGTAGCCCACCATCTAAGTGTCATATGAAAGCTTATTAAGGTACAGAGAAAAAAAATAGGCACACAGTGGGAAAAAAGCATGAAATGTCAACTTTAATCTCGAAATTTCCACTTTAATCATGTAGTTTATTTTGTCATTTAAGTAGAACAGCATAAACTTCATCTTAAAATCGTTTAATACTAGTTTCTCAAATCCCATCGTAACTAAAGTAGCCCGTTAAATGCTTTGTTTTGTATTTGATCTTCTATGTGCTCTATGTGCACTACGTGCTTTTAAACTGGCTTTCTTTTCCTCCAACAGGACACAGAATCCATTACATTCATAATATTACAGCTCTCTGAATAATTAAAATACTGAGATGTATACGTGATATCATTTTCATGTTATTAAACATGGGAACACAGTGGCGCAGTGATTGTTCATGTCTCACGCAAGATGCTTGCTATGCTGTGCGCAACCTTCGATGAAATACTTTAACAAATGTACTATCTCCCAATTCTTCAAATACCAAATTGCCACGCAATCAGCTCTGTAATAGACGTTAAGCCATCTGTAAGCTTAGAACGCCGATTATTCAAAACTTTTAAAGAACATTGAAATATCTTTGTAGTACATGTTTAATTATTCTACACTTGCTCCAGCCCTGAAGAGAATACAGCACGAGGCAGGAACAATCCGTGAACGGAGAGCCAGATGCTTGCTAGCGCAGCAACATCGTGTCTTCACATGTATAATTATTAACAATACAGTTTATTTAAATTAAAGTTTTATCTGTATAATATAATAAACATATTTTGCTGCATTTCATCTTAAAAATAATATTGTCATCATATATAAATACGTGCTTTATAAAGTGGCAATATTATAACTGTAGTGCAAGTTTACAGTGAGGCGATTGTACTAATAAGTACAAACCGTTCTACAAGAAGCACTTGATGGACCGATTGAGTGTGTTTATAGTTTTTGGGATGAAACTGTTTCTGAACCGCAAGGTCCGTACCGGAAAGGCTCTGAAGCATTTGCCATGTGAGGGCAGTTCAAATAGGCAGCATGTGATTGATGCTGTATACCAATAATTCTCTTTCCGATCAGCTGCTGTAGATCTGTGATTCCACAGTCACATACAGTGATATAAATACTCTGAGTGGTGCAGTGAGAGAAACATGCAAAAAGATGATCCACTGTGGCAACCCCTAATGGGAGCAGCTGAAAGAAGAAGAAGAAGGTGCAGTGAGAGTAACAATGCTAAAGCAGCTATGGTATTTAGAATAGTTTGACCATTCTGTGGACCATTATATTGTTACAGGTTAATTACAATCAGATGCATTAAACTAATAAACAATATGCGGTTAATTTCAGTGTATTTATAAAGCCGAGTCAGGATGTGGATCTTAAAAAAAAAGGTAAACCACATTAGAACAGTAGCACTGCTTTGACGCTGGGTGCCACCAGTTTGCAAAACTGAGCGGAGAACTTGCGTACGCCATGGTTTTAGCTAGTGTGAAAATGTATGTGGCTTTACGCCAAGTTTAGGTTTTATACAACAATTTTGTGCGTACGCACCGTTTATACATGAGGCCCCAGGTGTCTGGAAGAATGGTGCAAGGTTGCCTTTGAGATCCTCACTTCTTGGTGGTTTAGTGGGTGTGTTGTCTCTTTATTTACAGTCTAGACAATGGCTGGTGTATTTAACAGATTATTACATTGATATGGTATTCACTTAGCCAGCTCACTACGAAAGAGTTACTAATTTATAGTTCTTTTACAAATATTGAGGCAATACTAGGCATATTTTATCTTCTGATGCTATGGACAGATGTGGCAGTGGATGAAGCAATGGTCCAATCTAGTCTTAAAGGGACTGATTATGTAGACATCCTTCACCATGTAGGAGCCGTTGGCGAGAATGTGGTGAATCTCTGAGAGGGTGATTCCATTTGATGGCTTCCATCTTTTTAGTCATTATTCTTCTTAAAGTGGGTTAGATATTTATCATGCCAGTGGCCTTGATCATTGCGAGATTGATATCCAGTAGAGCCAATTCTTGGAATATCTGGATGCTGTTATATCTGGAGCTTTCCCAGATGCAGGGTACTGAGGCATGTACTTTGAGCTTTTCCATAAAGAACAATCTTACTAACATTTTAAAGTAAAATAAATAAATAAATATATAAAAAAACTTAGCCTATGTGAGGTACCACGCCAGCACAAATGTGCCAGCAAACCTGGTAAAGACAAGCATACCCATGCAACATAAGAGCTTGATATCAGCAAAATAAACATATAGTATCAAAATAAAAAGAGAAAGAAATAGTAAAAAGCACACAAGACTCAAAAGCATGCTTAACTAACTATGAAACATGACAGATAAGATTAGGCCACAGATAGTCAGAATATAAGTTTTATTTTATGAAACACCTCTAATGCCAGATAACACTCAAAGCAATAACTAGATTGATTAATTTCTATGCCCCATATACATTATTAAATTTAATACAGCAAGTGGATTTAAATCTTAAAGTATCAAGTCCAATTCTTGCATTAGATGACCAAAAATGATTTAAACAATTGTTAAAGTTCAACAATGGTGTTGTTTTAACAAAATGTTCAGGCTTTCAGAGTTGATCTGGTATTACCTTCTACCCAGTCAGGAAACAGTTTTGTGAAGATTTACATGAAGAATGTCTAAGGGGCCATGCATTTCAGAGGTGTTTTAGAAATTCAGAAGACTCTGATTTAAACACATCTTTACATATTGTTTTGAAATGCCTAACTTTAGTTAAATCTGTACACCTTTTCAGCAAATTGTGGCTAAGTAAAGATTAGGGAAATTTACAATATTAAAGGATATATTCAGCCATACCAAAAAGAGGAAAGAAATGTTAAAAAATGTTCTGCCTTGGCTGGGTTTTAAAAGTCTTATTTCATGAGTAAGCAGTGACTGCATCAGAGTGCATGGATGACATGAAACTTTTCAAGGAGAAATGATTTGGCTTTTATGGTGTGCTTCTTTAAAAGTACCTCCATACTTTTCCCTGTCTCAGTTACTTCGTTATAAAGAACCACATTACCTATCCACAGCTCTTCTTATGTTTGAACACAAACTGATAGAACTCTTTGAACACGCTGCTCTTCTCACACAGCAGCCACTGCAACCAAAGTATATCACTGCCACCCAACTTTTCAATACGAATACGAAGTGTGTGAGTCTTTGTGATAGTGCACTTCTGCCATAACTTTTAAAACATGTTTCAAATAGAACTAGAGGATGTATTGTTAA
Organism: Erpetoichthys calabaricus; assembly: GCF_900747795.2. Taxonomy (NCBI): domain Eukaryota; kingdom Metazoa; phylum Chordata; class Cladistia; order Polypteriformes; family Polypteridae; genus Erpetoichthys; species Erpetoichthys calabaricus. The sequence goes on from NC_041407.2 coordinate 39,771,940, forward strand.
AGGTGCTTTCCTTCATATGCTGAAATAAATATAAGCATTTTCAATAACAGAATACAGCTTGTTTTGTCAAGGAAAGACAGAGAAGGAAAAATAACCAAAACTTGCAAAATTTCTTGCAAAGAACTGGACCAAAGATTTACCCCAAAGTGCATTAAAACTAAAAAACCCTTCACAACATTGAAAAACATCTTAATGACATTCAAACGGGCAAAGCTAAACGTAGAATAGTGGTCATATCCTGACCCTTTTACATGGCTGAATTTAATAATTTTAAAGCATTAAATGCATTACATGCATTAAATGCATTACATATTTTACTTGGTGAGTCTGGAGGAGGAGGAGAAGGAGTAGTGATGTTCAGATGTGCAGGCTCAGATGCAGGTTAGTCAGAGTCTTTGTGAATCTACCATATACTGTGATTCAGCAGGGTGCGATCAAGGTGACCTGCCCTTCACAGACAAACCAGTAAGATACAATACTCCTGCACATGCTACAGCTGACAAAGACCATATTGGTTCAAGATGCAAGGACAAGGAGATATGGATAAGAGGAAGTCTTAGGCAATCTCCTGTAAGTCCTTCAAAAATCTCAGCTAGCTCTTCTTACACTTGCATATTGCACAGATTTGATATTCTGTTGGCTGTGCTTTATACATATTAAATCTTAAATATATATATTTTTATACATCTTAAATCTTCCACTGCTGCTCAGTTTTCTGCTGTTTTTAATTATGAAGTGACCTTACAGCCCTCGGTGTCTTCCAATACTGAGGAGCTAACACTTTAATTTAATTCAGCTTGCCAAGCTGCTCTGGACTCTGTGTCACCATTAAAAAGCATGCAACTAAAGACCTGCTCAGAGCCATGGTTAAATGCTAATACCAGTGCCTATAGATGGGAGTGCAGGAGAGCTGAACAGAGGTGGAAAAAGGACAGGTTGCAAGTTTCTCTTGAAATTTTGAGAGAAAGTTGGGTGTGTTATCAGAAAGTTTTGAAAGCTGCTCGATCAAAATTTTTTTCAGAAGTTATTGGCTCTAACTCTCATAACCCCCATGTAGTTTTTAACACATTGAGTTTTGTTTTTAATGTTCATGAACCTGTCTATTTGGAAACTTCTATGGAAATTTCTTTTCTTTTTTTTTTGAAGAAGGTTGTAAGCACTAGGGCCCTAATTTCACCACCTTCTCATGATCCATCCATTTTAATACCCTGTTTGGCTGTGTTTGACCACTTTGAGCCTGCCACTCTTCCCTTTTTAAAGCAGCTGGTTTCTAGTATGAAGCCATCTGGCTCCCCCCCTTGATGTTGTCCCTTCTCGACTTCTTAAGGAGGTCTTTTCTACGTTGGGTCCTTCTATTCTTACTATTATTAATAGTAGTTTAACATCTAGTGTGGTGTCTAAAAATTTTAAACATGCTGTTGTGCAACCTCTGCTGAAAAAAACGGGTCTACACCACTCTGTTATGTCTAACTTTAGGTCTATTTCCAAGCTACCTTTTTGTCCAAACTCTTGGAAAAAGTTATTTACATCCAACTGAAGTCCATCCTGGACAAACATGCAATACTGGAAGTGTTCCAGTCTGGGTTTAAAACTCACCACAGCACTGAGTCCTCTCTCTTAAGGGTTTTTAATGATATTCTTTTAACAGTGGACGCTCGTGACTGTGTACTACTTATGCTTCTGGATTTAACAGCTGCCTTTGACCCAATAGACCATGAGATCCTCATCTCCAGGCTACAGCAGTGGGTGGGCATCGCAGGTTCAGCTCTCCAATGGTTTAGGTCCTATCTCTCAGATAGAGGTTTTTGTGTCAGCATTGATGATATTACTTCCACCTCTGTTGCCCTCCCCTGGGGGGTACTACAGGGCTCCATCCTGGGACCTCTTCTGTTCTCCTTGTACTTGCTGCCACTCGGTGCTATTTTCCAGAAGCATGGTATTTCCTTTCAACTTTATGCAGACAACTGTCAGGTTTATTTCCCTCTGAAGCGCACTGGTCCATGTTCTGTCCAGCCCCTGCTTGATTGTCTTATTGACATAAATTTAATGAGAACAAGACAGAAGTTATGCTATTTAGACTCAATGGCACCAGTGGGACCCCCTGCATCGACCTTTCCACTGTGGCTCAATTTGAAAAATCCATGATCACAAATTTAGGTGTGAAAATTGATTTCACTTTAAAACTTGATATTCATGTGAACACAGTGGTAAAATCTTGCTTTTTCCAATTGAGGCGGCTGTCAAAAATCAAGCCTGTTTTGTCTAAGCAAAACCTTGAAACAGTGATACATGCTTTTATAATCTCTCGTCTAGATTGCTGCAATGCACTTCTTTTTGGAATTAGCCAGGCCTTCATTGCTCGCCTACAGCTGGTGCAAAATGCCACTGCTCGATTTTTAACTGGCACAAATAAGCATAAGCATGTTACCCCGATTTTGGCTTCCCTTCACTGACTTCCAGTTCGTTTTCAAATCCATTTTAAGATTCTGTATTTGTTTTGAAATCATTTAATGGTTGTGCCCCATGTTATTTGTCAGAAGCTGCTGCACCCTTATGTACCGTCTCGCTGTCTCAGGTCAGCAGACCAGATGCTTTTATGTGTTCCTAAGACATGATGCAAACTCCGAGGTGATTGGGCTTTTTCAGTTGCAGCTCCAAATCTCTGGAACGATTTGCCGTTGCATGTTAGGCAGGCTCCTTCACTTGCTGTCTTTAAACCTTATTTAAAAGCACACTTTTAATCCCTGGCCTTTAACCCAGTACGATATGTTGACTATCTGTGTACTTTTTATTATGAATCTCTTCAGTGCTTATGTGTTTATGTGTTTCTGTTTCTTTTACCCTTTGGTTATTGTTTGTCTGATATGTTGGGTTTTTATTGTACAGCACTTTGGTCAGCCTTGATGTTGTTTTTAAAGTGCTTCATAAATAAATAAATAATACAGTATGTGCAGCTCTTCTGCACAAAATTCAATCACAACAGCAGGAATAACACTAGAATTACCAGTGCCAACAAAAAAACTCGTAATTCCGGCCCACCTTAAATCCTTTTGCACCTCTCAGTCAGAATCTTTTGTCTTCTAAATGTGTCGATAAGCCCAAGCAGCAAGTGGCCTGCTATACCATTCCCCCACCACCTCAGAATGGGCAAGAAGTTCTCCCAGTTCCCGCCTTGATTGATTATCTGGGAGTGAGCTACCCAGAATTGTAAGGGGAAATAATTTGATGTGTGTTTTTAGTAATAAATAACAAAATGTAGACATGAACTGTATAATGTGTGGCTGATGGCCAAATATCAAATAAACACTTTCACAAAAGGTGCAAGTACGATACGACAGTTTCCGTGGTTAGAGCTGCCGACTTATAATCGGAAGGTCACGAGTTCGAGACCAGCTCGTGGGCAAATTTACCATTTAGAGTAGTGAGCTGCTCTTATTGTTAATATTATACAATAAAAACATACATTTGATTTGTGTCTGTAACAGCCGGTGTAAATTTATAGTACTTTTAAAAATTCGCAAGATGTTACGCGAATGAATATAAATAATGTTGCATCAGTGCCACAATGTTTTCTTAAATGTACTATACAGGTCATAAAATGAGTTATTCCAAATATCACATATACCTATGTCTCTTTTTTGTCAGTGCGGCTTTGACATCATGTACCATAAGTCGCATACAAATTCAGCCTGAGCAGGATCACTCAAAAAAACTGAATAAAAAAAAATTCAAGTGATGGTGAGATACGAAGAAGGCAGATTCACCAGCGTTTGTGTGTCAGATTTTATCCCTCCAGATAAGAGAATAACATTGTCTCATTCACCACTCACATCTACAGTTATTCCCAATTTCAGATAAAAAGTAACCGCATCAGATCTCATGAGGGTTTGGGGTGTTGTATCGTGATCGTGACTGAGAGTAAAAGTGAAAGAAAAAAAAAAACGCTTATTTTTACTATAAATTAGTAAATTAATTTAGTATTTTAAATTTACACCGGCAGTTACAGACACAAATCATTTTGTATTTGTACTTTGTATTTTGAGAGGCTGATGAATGAAGAGAATGAGAGAGAGAAGAGGTTGGATGATGTGGAGATAGTGAATCAGGAAGTGCAACAAATTAGCAAGGAGGAAGTAAGGACAGCTATGAAGAGGATGAAAAATGGAAAGGCCACTGGTCCAGATGACATACCTATGGAAGCATGGAGGTGTTTAGGAGAGATGGCAGTAGAGTTTTTAACCAGATTGTTTAATGGAATCTTGGAAAGTGAGAGGATGCCTGAGGAGTGGAGAAGATGTGTACTGGTGCCGATATTTAAGAATAAGGGGGATGTTCAGGACTGCAGTAACTACAGGGGAATAAAATTGATGAGCCACAGCATGAAGTTATGGGAAAGAGTAGTGGAAGCTAGGTTAAGAAGTGAGGTGATGATTAGTGAGCAGCAGTATCGTTTCATGCCAAGAAAGAGCACCACAGATGCAATGTTTGCTCTGAGGATGATGATGGAGAATGAAGAAGTATAGAGAAGGCCAGAAGGAGTTGCATTGCGTCTTTGTGGACCTGGAGAAAGCATATGACTGGGTGCTTCGAGAGGAGCTGTGGTATTGTATGAGGAAGTCGGGAGTGGCAGAAAAGTACATAAGAGTTGTACAGGATATATACGAGGGAAGTGTGACAGTGCTGAGGTCTGCGGTAGGAATGACGGATGCATTCAAGTTGGAGGTGGGATTACATCAGGGATCGGCTCTGAGCCCTTTCTTATTTGCAATGGTAATGGACAGGTTGACAGATGAGATTAGACAGGAATCCCCATCTACTATGATGTTTGCTGATGACATTGTGACCTGTAGCGATAGTAAGGAGCAGGTTGAGGAGACCCTGGAGAGGTGGAGATATGCTCTAGAGAGGAGAGGAATAAAGGTCAGTAGGAACAAGACAGGATACATGTGTGTATATGAGAGGGAGGTCAGTGAAATGGTGAGGATGCAGGGAGTAGAGTTGGCGAAGGTGGATGAGTTTAAATACTTGGGATCAACAGTACAGAGTAATGGGGATTGTGGAAGAGAGGTGAAAAACAGAGTGCAGGCAGAGTGGAAGTGGTGGAGAAGAGTGGCAGGAGTGATTTGTGACAGACGGGTATCATCAAGAGTGCAAGGGAAGGTCTACAGGACGGTAATGATACCAGCTATGCTATATGGGTTGGAGACGGTGGCACTGACCAGAAAGCAGGAGACAGAGCTGGAGGTGACAGAGTTAAAGATGCTAAGATTCGCACTGGGTGTGACGAGGATGGATAGGATTAGAAATGAGAACATTAGAGGGTCAGCTCAAGTTGGACGGTTGGGAGACAAAGTCAGATAGGCGAGATTGCATTGGTTTGGACATGTACAGAGGAGAGATGCTGGGTATATTGGGAGAAGGATGCTAAGGATAGAGCTGCCAGGGAATAGGAAAAGAGGAAGGCCTAAGCAAAGGTTTATGGATGTTGTGAGAGAGGACATGCAGGTGATGGGTGTAACAGAACAATCAGATAGGTGAGATTGCATTGGTTTGGACATGTGCAGAGGAGAGATGCTGGGTATATTGGGAGAAGGATGCTAAGGATAGAGCTGCCAGGGAAGAGGAAAAGAGGAAGGCCTAAGCAAAGGTTTATGGATGTTGTGAGAGAGGACATGCAGGTGATGGGTGTAACAGAACAATCAGATAGGCGAGATTGCATTGGTTTGGACATGTGCAGAGGAGAGATGCTGGGTATATTGGGAGAAGGATGCTAAGGATAGAGCTGCCAGGGAAGAGGAAAAGAGGAAGGCCTAAGCAAAGGTTTATGGATGTTGTGAGAGAGGACATGCAGGTGATGGGTGTAACAGAACCAGATGCAGAGGACAGAAAGATATGGAAGAAGATGATCTGCTGTGGTAACCCCTAAAGGGAGCAGCCGAAAGAAGAAGAAGTTACAGACACAAATCAAATGTATGTTTTTATTGTATAATATTAACAATAAGAGCAGCTCACTACTCTAAATGGTAAATTTGCAAGGGAGCTGGTTTCGAACTCACAACCTTCGGATTATAAGTCGGCAGGTCTAACCACAGCATCACGGAAGCAGTCGTATTGTACTTGCACCTTTTGTGAAAGTGTTTATTTGATATTTGGCCGTCAGCCTTCATACATTATATAGTTCATGTCTACCATTTTGTTATTTATTACTAAAACATGAAAAATGCTTCTGTTTTAACAATGTGTTTACATAGATTGTCGTAGACACAAAACACACATCAAATTATTTCCCCTTACAATTCTGGGTAGCTCACTCCCAGATAATCAATCAAGGCAGGAACTGGGAGAACTTCTTGCCCGTTCTGAGGCGGTGGGGGGATGGTATAGCGGGTTGCTTGCTGCTTGGGCTTATCGACACATTTAGAAGACAAAAGACGCTGACTGAGAGGTGCAAAGGGATTTAAGGTGGGCTAGATTTGCAAGTTTTTTCGTTGGCTATGGTAATTCTAGTGTTAATTGACTAACTATATGTAATACCAGGGAGTACTGTGGTGTCTGGGAATACAGGGAGTCTCTCTGAATTGCATTTTCCAAGGTTTCTTCCATTTTTTTCCCTTCAAGGGTCCTTTTTTGGGGCGTGTTTTCTTGTCTTCTTAGAGAATCCAGACTGGGAGGCTGTCAAACAAACAGGACCTGTTAAAGCCCAATGCAGCACTCCTTATGTGATTTTGGGCTATACAAAAAATAAATGGTTGTTGCTAACACTGTCCTTGTACAGTACCTGGCTCTACTCACTCATCTTGGAACTGCACCCTATCTGAAACTGTTGATTTTAATTTGTTTTTAAATTCTTTTTTCTGATACATAAAAATTCACTTCTTATAGACCCCCTCCTTTACTTGTCTTTTTATTCAATTTGAATGTTTGTTACTCCAATTTTATCAATTTACTAAATATGTTTTGTCTGAGGAGAATCTGTATGTGGAGAATATGTATTTGGCCTTCTGATGTGCAGGTTAAAACCTCTCATCTGCTCTAAACTGTTTTGAGTAAAGACAAATTTTGATTAGTTCACTTGGGTGTATCAAAGAGCAAAACAGCTCTTTGCCATTCACAACTTAGCCTGTGTTTTGCATCTTAATTGTTTTAAAATCAATGAGGGAAATATATTAAAAATGTTACAGTGCAGTTAAAATCCTGCTCTCTTATAAGTTTTACTGACAGACTAAATTGTATACAGTGGGCTCATTCTCTTTAAGTGTTACCTACATTACAATCCTGGATTAGAATAACCATATATTCCATAACTCAAATGTTATATAGTAGAAATTATTTTCCCCAAGGAACTGGAGACACCAAGGGAACTGGAGAAAAGGCCGATAAAGCACCTTTGACAAGATAATGAGTTTTTCAAATACTTTGTGATAAAAGCTTCTTAGGTAACTAATTATCCATATGTAATATCACAAGGAGCAGAACTCCTACGTGTCTTTTGGCATAAAGAATTGCCTGTCTGAGAAATGAGATGAGAGACAACAGAGACAGAGAGAGACTCTCTGTTCCATTAGAGAGTTTCCATCCACCTGGACGTTGAAGATGCCATCCATGAATCAGTCTGATGGCTGAGTCTAAAAGTCGCCGAACAAGACAATTCCTCCTATGACCCAGATACTATCTCAATCTTTAGAGTAGAGCAACCATTGTTTAAGTTTTTTGACTTTAAAACAAGGTATTATTCACTATTTCCTATTGTTTGTTTCATTAGTTGGGCAGCACAGTGGCACAGTGGTAGTACTGCTCCCCTTGAAGTCAGGAGACTACAGTTCACATCCCTGGTCCTCTCTGCATGGAGTTTGCGTTTTCTCCCAGTGTATTTCATCCCACAGTCCAATGAGATGCAAGTTAGGTGGATTAGCAGTACTAAATTGGCCCTAGTGTGTTTATTGTCAAAGGTGTATCAACCTGCATTTGTCTAGGTAATTCTCAGGGACCAATGGAGCCTTTAGGTCTAGGTTTGCATATAGTACAGGGATGCATATGTGTTGTCCATGTTACCACTAGAATTACCAGAGCCTACGAAAAAACTCGTAGATCCGTCCCACCTTAAATCGCTTCTCACCTCTCCGTCTCTGATTTTTGTCCTGTAAATGTGTGGATCAGCAGCAAACAGCCTGCTATCACATCCCCCCACCCCGCACAGTTTTCTCAGCTCAAATCTGTTTACCTGTGTGTCAGTTGCTTAGAGTTGTATAGAGTGAGAAGTCAAGAAATATTACAGTGATCCCTCGCTATATCGCGCTTCGCCTTTCGCGGCTTCACTGTATCGCGGATTTTATATGTAAGCATATTTAAATATATATTACGGATTTTTTGCTGGTTCGCGGATTTCTGAGGACAATGGGTCTTTTAATTTCTGGTAAATGCTTCCTCAGTTGGTTTGCCCAGTTGATTTCATACAAGGGATGCTATTGGCAGATGGCTGAGAAGCTACCCAACTTACTTTCTCTCTCTCTCTCTCTCTTGCGCTGACTTTCTCTGATCCTGACGTAGGGGGTGTGAGCAGGGGGGCTGTTCGCACACCTAGACGATATGGACGCTCGTCTAAAAATGCTGAAAGATTATCTTCACGTTGCTACCTTCTGTGTGCAGCTGCTTCGTGAAGCGACATGCTGCATGGTGCTTCGCATACTTAAAAGCTCAAAGGGCACGTATTGATTTTTGACTTTGTTTTTCTCTGTCTCTCTCTCTCTCTCTCTCCCTGCTCCTGACGGAGGGGGTGTGAGCTGCCGCCTTCAAAAGCTTTGTACCGGCGGTGCTTCGCATACTTAAAAGCCAAACAGCCCTATTGATTTGTTTGCTTTCCTCTCTGTTTCCTTTGAAGAGGAAGATATGTTTGCATTCTTTTAATTGTGAGACAGAACTGTCATCTCTGTCTTGTCATGGAGCACAGTTTAAACTTTTGAAAAAGAGACAAATGTTTGTTTGCAGTGTTTGAATAACGTTCCTGTCTCTCTACAACCTCCTGTGTTTCTGCGCAAATCTGTGACCCAAGCATGACAATATAAAAATAACCATATAAACATATGGTTTCTACTTCGCGGATTTTCTTATTTCGCGGGTGGCTCTGGAACGCAACCCCCGCGATGGAGGAGGGATTACTGTATACCTTTTATAAATACTATATCGTTATTTGGAACACTTGCATTTCATGTGTGTTCCGTGTCTACAACAATCTATGTAAACACATCATTAAAACAGAAACGTTTTTCATGTTTTAGTAATAATTGGCAAAATGTAGACATGAAGTGTATACTGTGTGAAGCCTGAAATCCAAATATCAAAGAAACACTTTCACAAAAGGTACAAATATAACAGAACAAGTGCGCTTCTATTCAAGAATATAATTGCAGAAAAACAACCCGTTTTAGGGTGTGACATTGACACGCGTTTGGTACGAGCGCTTCGGTGGTGCAACGGTTTCAGCTGTTGACTGGTAATCTAAACTTCACGGGTTCGATTCTAGACGAGTCCGTTTTGAGAAGTCAGCTGCACGTATTCTTACTATTTTAGAATAAAAACATACATTTGATTCCAGTTTGTAATAGCCGGTATAATTTATGATACTTGTATAGGTTAGCTTTGTTTTTTTGACAGCAGTGTCAAATGCAAGGGGGTGGGTGGGATTGTGAACGTGACTGACAGAATAAAACTGAATTAAAAAGAACAACAAAGCTAACTTCAGGCTTCACACATTATACACTTCATGTCTACATTTTGTCAATTATTACTAAAACATGAAAAATGTTTCTATTTTAACGATGTGTTTACATAGATTGTTGTAGACATGGAACACACATGAAATGCAAGTGTTCCAAATAACAATATAGTATTTATAAAAGGTGTAAATTTGCTTGACTTCTCACTCTATACAACTCTAAGCAACTGACACACAGGTAAACAGACTTGAGCTGAGAAAACTGTGCGGGGTGGGGGGATGTGATAGCAGCCTGCTGGCTGTTTGCTGCTTATCCACACATTTACAGGACAAAAGACAGAGACAGAGAGGTGAGAAGCGATTTAAGGTGGGACGGATCTACAAGTTTTTTCGTAGGCTCTGGTAAGTCTAGTGTTAAAGCTTGTGAGTCCTAAATCAACTACTGAGAAGTGGTGGGCTGTGCATAAGTGGATTGGAATTGTGTGTGTGTGTGTTATCCAGGTTTGCATATTAACAGCTTCCTCTGATTTTTGGTTCTCGCCTGGAAAAATGATGCTGGCTTCCTTAAAAGGTGCTCCAGAGATATTCCCTTCCCAAAAAAAAAGTCCCAACCACAAATATAAGTAATACCAGTAACGGCGCACTGGACGATAACGAGCAGTGAATACACTTGACTTCAGTATTCATAGTTTTCATACTCTTTCACTGTACGTTTAGCATTCGTTTGCTCAGAGGTTGCTGTGCTTGCTGCTTCCTGAGCAGGTCTTCTTTTCTTCACCCTAGCGGACCACTTCTTCTCTTCTTTTGTCAGCATCTTTTCGCATTAAAACTAATTAAGTCAGTGTTTGTGTTGCAATTACTTAGTACGTTTTCTTTAGTTTTCACTTAAGCTGGCACTTAAGTCTTCAATCTGCCTCAAGAATGATTTAAGATCTGAAAAGGTAGGAATGAGAACACACGGCCGCCCTGCTGGCCGCTGCAGAGAGTTCATTCTACAATAAAATAAAATAAAAATAATAAGAGGAATATCCTTGGATGTCAATCATCACCTCTAAAGCGGATAGTAGATGTTAAATAGTATATGTGTACCAAATTTCAGGTCAATATGTCAAACGGTTTGTGAGCTACAGGTGATTTAAAATCCTGGACAGGCAAACAAACAGCCATGGAGGCGTTTTATATACAGTGGAACCTCGGTTCATGACCATAATTCGTTCCAAAACTCTGGTCGTAACCCAATTTGGTCGTGAACCAAAGTAATTTCCCCCATAGGATTATATATAAATAGAATTAATCTGTTCCAGACCGTACGAACTGCATGTAAATATACATATTTTTTAAGTTTTTAAGCACAAATATAGTTAATTACACCATGGAATGCACAGCGTAATAGTAAACTAAATGTAAAAACATTGAATAACACTGAGAAAACCTTGAACAACAGAGAAAACTAACACTGCAATAGTTCGCACTATAGCGCTACGAACCGCTCACTAAAAACACTTTTTTTTAATGAGTTTTATGCACAGAGTAAAAAATAAACATTTGAAAAATCCGTAATTTAATAAACCACCAAGAAAAGTAACATTGCATCAATGCACTCTACAAACCGATCGCTGTAAACAGAAGTGAAAACAAAAACAAGCCCAGTGCATTCTTTAACTGCCTTCCTACCTTAAGCGTCCAGCCCTCTCTCTCGCACGCTCACTCCCTCTCGTGTGTGCGTGTCTCTCTTGTGTGTGTGTGTGTGTGTATCTCTCTCTCTTGTGTGTGTGTGTGTGTGTGTGTCTCTCTCTCTCTTGCTCGCTCGCTGCACAGTAAATGCACAGGGAGAGACTGAACACATACAAACCAAAAGTGAAACTGGCTTGTTCATATACCGAGTGTGTGGTCATGAACAGATGCAAAAGTTTAGCAAACTTTTTGGTCGTAAACCGATTTGTACGTGGTCCGAGACGTTCGTGAACCAAGGTTCCACTGTATAAAGATAATATACATTTAGAAGATGATGTAATTGCATTGCTTCCTGTTGAATACCAGAAGAAATAAATTGCAGTTTTAATATGGTCAGGAGAGCTAACGCCCATTTCCCTCACCATATAGTCATGAAACCAAAGGACAATATCTACAAAGGTGTACAGCAAGTAGTGAAAGGAGCTAAGTAAGCCAGAAGGAGATTTTTTATTTTATTATCTTTAAGGATCTTCCCTCAATAATGGATTCAAGTGCCGGGTGTGTTGCAAGTTTTCTTTGTTTTTGACTGGTTTACACTCCAGACTTGGTCTTGTCATGCTCCATTATTTTACCTATGCATATAAAAATATAAACACTTACAAAAAGGACTGACGGTTACTGGTTTCCATGATAAAGACTTCTAGAAGGCCAGAAAATCAATACTGTTCATTGGTTGCTCTTTCTTTTTACTATTTCTCAGTTGCATTTTTTTTTTACTTTTTGTGCCACAATGAAAAGCAATAACAAGATATTTGCAAAAAAAAAAACCCACTTATTTCTTTTAAAAAGCAAGACTGTTCTTAACCCCTTTTGCAATCTGAACAGAGCCCAGATATTCACTTGTAACAAGGACTTAAGCAATGAAGGAAAATTATATGAGCAGCTGCCAGAGCACAACAGAGTAATGTTCATGCTGCCAAATTTCCAACAGCACTCAGTATGAATCTTTTACCCTCACATTAATTTTAGCAGGCTTTCTTCATCTTGCATCCGAGAACTCCTCCCTTGAGGGTGTTAGTTTTTGCTCATAAAATTGCCAAATGCATAAACATTTTCTGATTCCTAAGTGAGGAATATGAGCACCTAACAAATTCAATGCAAGGCAGTAAAGCTACCTTGTATAATTCTGCAAGGTAAATAAACAAAAAAAACCAAATAAATTAGCCTAGATATGGGTACAGTTAAAAATTTTAAGCAAATAGGACTAGCCACCAAAGCATAGGTGCAACAGCTTGCATAAGGTAAAAATGTGACATTAGTTGGCAATCTGTACATTTCTTTTAACCACAGTGATCGACAGTTTACTCAATTAAAATTATTTGCCCATTTATATTTATTAACAAAGATGATGCAGCATATATTATTGACACATTTGCACAATTAAATAAAGGGCATGTTAAGTGTCTATCTCAGGGTGACACAAGCTGCAGTATGTTACAGTCCAACTCATTTGACAGAATACAGTGTTACTTTGCTAGATATATTCAAAATATAAAGCTTCCTTTTTTGATAGAGGTCCTATTATCTTTAGAAAGCAGTGTTTGACTACAGCCAAGAAGATCAGGAACCAGAATCATAAAAACTTTCATAGTCAAATTCCACTTCTAAACCACTGTTTGATCTGTCAAGCATTCTGCTGCTACTCACAACTTTATAAAATACGATGGAATATACTTTGGGATATTTGTTGTCAGAGAAGATACTATTTAAAATAATTGCTAGCTGATTACAATGTGTATTTCTATAGGTAGAATGATCCAAGCTCACTTCCTTGGCTGCCTTTCCTTTGCTAGGTTATTGCCTGGTTGAACAGTATGTCTTACTAATTAGGTGAATTTACAGCAAGCGATACACTTCAATGCGAATGACAGCAAAAATATACAATGTAAAATATACAATGTATATTTTTTATCAGTTAATAAGGGGAATAGGAAGACAAAATAATGAAAATGTATATATGAACGTGGAATGGTGGCACAGACTTCATTTCAGTCCAGTACATTCTCCCAAGGATATTTTTCTGCCACATCTCATACACAAACAAGTTGATCAATATAACAATCTAAACTACAGCAGGCTATCCAGCCCAACAAAGTCTGCCTCTTCGAACATAACATTAAATCAAGTTATGAAAGTTCCTAAGGTTCTAATGTCTACCACACTACTTGGAAACTTATTCCATGTGTCCATGTCTCTCCATGTAAAGAAAAATTTCGTAATGTTTGTGCGAAATTTATCCTTAACAAGTTTCCAACTGTGTCCCCATCTGAATTAATCTGAAAATAGCAGTCTCGATCCACTGGACTAATACCCTTCTTAATTTTAAACACTTCAATTATGCCACCATTTAATCTTATTTTGCTTGAGCTGAAAAGGACCAGCTCTTTTCATCTTTCTTCATAATTCATCTCCTTTAGCCCTGGAATCATCCTAGTTGCTCTTCTCTTGACCTTTTCTAGCACTGCTATGTCCTTTTGTAACCTGGAGACTAAAACTGCACACAGTACTCCAGATGAGGCCTCACCACTGCATTATACACAATCGGGCACTATATAACTTAACATTCAATTTGTCTTCTTAATGTCTTCAGAACAATGTCTGGCAATTGATCATTTTGAGTCCACTACAACTCCTATATCCTTCTCATAAGATGTACTTTCAATTTTCATACCTCCCCATTGTGTATTCAAACCTAAGATTTTTACTTCCTATATGTAATACTTCACATTTACTTATATTATGTTAAATTCCACCCGGGGGGGTAAATGTTAACAATATATAAAGTTATTGTCTGTTTTTACCTGCATTATTATCAATCTTTAATTTAACATTGTTTTTTGTATCAGTAAGGTGCTGCTGGAGTATGTGAATTTCCCCTTGGGATTAACAAAGTATGCATGTATGTATGTATTGTGATGGATGGCCGGCTACATATTCCGGCCCTCACCCCCAGGCCGCCAGAAGGAGCTCTCCCGACAGCATGATCGTGCCCCGAGTTCCAGCAGGGCCTCATGGACTATGTAGTGTTTATACACAGCCCTGCTGGATACCTTGGGGGCCACTGGGAGTCGCTGTAGGGGGGCTCGTGGGCTCTTATGTGCCCTATAACCCGGGAGTACGTCACGGTCACATGACAGGAAGGAACAACGTGCTCCCGGGTTGAAGAAAAGGACTGTTTACCCTGACCCAGAAGGAATAAGGAACTGTGGACTGTTGGACAGGAACACCTCCGGGTCAGGGTGTATAAAAGGACTGTGGGAAAGCCCAGACACTGAGCTGAGCTGGGTGGTAGGAGGGCTAAGTGTCTGGGCGAGGAGGAAGAGTATTGTATTTGTGAAAATTTGTGGTTTATATGAATAGTGTGGAGTGGAGGGTGCTTTGTGCACTGTACAAGAAGATAATAAAGAAGTCTTGTACTTTTACCTGGTGTTCAGAGTGGTACCTGAGGGTTCAAGAGGCGGAGCAAAGCTTCTACTGCTACAGTATCTATCTATCTATCTATCTATCTATCTATCTATCTATCTATCTATCTATCTATCTATCTATCTATCTATCTATCTATCTATCTATCTATCTATCTATCTATCTATCTATCTATCTATCATCTGCCCAAGTCTGTATACTGTCCAAGACTGTCTGTAATGATTCAATGGACTCCAGATTATCTGCCAATCCACCTTGTTTAGTATCATCTGCAATCTTAACCAGCTTATTACTTATTTTCCTATCCAAATCGTTCATTTATATATTAAAAATAGCAGCAACCCTAGCATTGACCCCCATGGGACACCACTAGTAACATCAGCTAATTCTGATAGGGTTCCTGGCACCATAGTCCTCCGCTTCCTGTGTCTGAGCCAATTCTGTGCCCATCTACAAACATCACCCTGCACTCCTACTTCTTTTAGTTTGATACCCAACCTTTCATGTGGAATACATCTGTAAAAGCACAATGTGTATGAGTACATCAGTGCTCTCTGCAATGAGATGATGAGCCCTTAAAGCAATAAGGACAGAAAGGACAGGCTCCAACTCCCAGACACCCCGCAATTCAAATTTTTGTTAATTTGTAAAGAAATTACATCCAAGTCGCCTTGTACAGTATGATGAAGTACCTTTTATTATACATCCTGGTAAGAATCTCTCTTTCTTCAAGCTTGCTTTAAAAGAGTTTCAGAATTTATGCACCAAAAGAAACAACTTCAGAAAGAAATAACAATGTAATATTATTGTACGACTTGCTTATCTATAAGAAATAATGTGGTTACCACATACTGCATAATGAGAAAAACTATTAGTGTTGGTTTGAACTAAATTTACCCTCGTCACAGAGAGGCTCCAATAGAAGACAAATGTGAAATGGGAAAAGTACAAATATGAAAGATGTCAATTCATAAACTATTAATATTTTAAAATGGAAGACCAAGGCAGAGAGGCTGGAAAAACTAAAGCTCTGTTGTTTGTCATCACCATATAAAGTTCATTCTACCAGCTGCAGGCACATCTAAGCATGCAAAGAGGATGCATTTGGCTGTAATGTATACACCAGCTACAGTCTATACTAACTATAACCATTTCAAAAAGTCCATTTTAAGTGCACAACAGCAAGAGCAGAATGAAGCAAGGTGGATTTCAAGATGAGTAATGTGTTTTAACCCACAGCCTCCCACATACAGTAGCTAGCAAAGACTGAAATTGCTTATACATCCTCATGATTTTTGCAGCATTGATTTTTATATTACCATTATATTACCATACATTCTCCAGGAAAAAGAAAACAGAGCTATTGCCTTAAGTCAATCAAAGAAAGCACTGCAGGTTTAAAACAAATTTCTAGTTCGATAATTTCTAGTTTAGTACATTGTTTCTGCTGGTCATTTCTTTGTATTCATAAAAATAAGAAATGCACTACATTTACTGGGCCTAATAAAGATGTGTGAAAATAAAGGCGACAATTATGTTTGTACTATTGCCAGTACAGCATGTAGTCAGGAGATACTGAGGGGGCATGACACAAGGAAAAAAAATCTGGAAGAATCACACTCCTCCGGCATATTCAGATAGCCAATCGCATAAGCACAGAGACCTTTGTTGCCTAGCAATCCTTAAAACCTTGATTTTATTATCACATGGCGGGTGTCTCTAAATAAGATGTACTCAAAAAAATAATGGCTGAATCACCTCATTTGGCATCTTTTAAACTGTAAATTATAAAATAATAGGAAGAACACACTAAAGAGTGTGATGGGGGTATGGGGCACAAAGTAGATAAACACAAATTATTGGCACAATGTGTTATGGCATTTATTATCTTTGCACATCAGTCTGTGGGATGTCTTTCTTACCTTCCTGGATTTGTTCTTCATTCTTTACTGTTTCATCAGCACAGGTGTTATACATCTGTAGAATGCCCAATCAAACAACAGATAAGATACTGTATATCCCAAGTAGACATGCCTTCATAAAAGCCTCGGCCAGGGTGGGAAATCCTTAAAGATTTGGGCAAAAGCAAAACCAGTAGACTTTAGCTAAATGCACTGTAGCTTAAAGCACTGGCAGACATCATGAATGCAGAACAGAAGATAAGAAACACTTCTAATACCAAGGCAGGTGGAATTCTCTGTAATTTAAAACCATGACTTGAAACTTTGTTTTATACAAATCGGACCATGTCAATATTTCTTAGCAGGATGAGTGGAACTGAATTGTATGTGCTCATTTAAAAACCACCACAGATACTAATTTGACTAAAGACTACATGAGAACATTTATCCATCCATTCATTATCACTTTAAGAAGGAGTGTTTCAAGATTTTCACCAGTTTACGATTTGGGGAATTTTTCTTTGTCTTCTACAAATTAATTTTATTTTTGCAATTTATATTTTTCACATTCCTTTTATCTTTTATTTTATTCTGTCATCCTGTGTGAGCATTGCACATGTTGCTAACTAAGGTTGATCTCCTATAGTGTGAGGAAATGTGTCTCAGAGCATTTGTCTCAGTGGACTACATCGTCCATAAGGACAAGAGACTCTTCTGTTTTTAAGGGGGCATATGCTAAGATGGAGGATTCTTGGAGGATTGGAGGATGCCAGTCTACACCAAACAGACCAAAGCAGTTGTAGAAAAGTCCTCCGAAATCATGCTTGAGAAAAAATAGAAGTACTTTTTTACTTTCACTGAATCAATAAATATTTCAGTTAAATAATACCTGAGTAAAAGTAAAAATGTACTTTCTTTCAAAAGTATTGAAGTTCTCTATAATAATAATAATAATAATAATGCCTTTGATCAATACATAAGTGAACTCAGAGAAGCTACTAATTTTTCTTCAAAGCATATAATGTAATTCATAAACTGTGAGGCTTTCTATTTAAGAACTAGTTGATTTTCAAAATTGCTATTGTCCAGCCATGCTAGTCTAGGGCTAAATAAAATCCTGGCAATGCTGAACCTTTTATTTTCAAACAACAGTAACCGCTGGATGAAACTTTTTAGCAATAAAAAACATTAAAGAGTCACCATAGATTTCTTCCTTTCTGCATATGAAAATGCTGAAAGGTTTTAGAAAGGATACATTTCTTCTGAGACTTTAAATTAGGACTAGGGCTTCTTAATTGGTATTAGACATGGAATTAATGAAATGGACTCTACTCTGTATTCAGTTTATGCTATTCATTGTACTTGGGTGTTTAATGATTATGCAGCGTTAAGCAAAAATAAAGCTTATTTTTCACAGAACTGCTATTGAATTTAAATACATTATTGTTTCAAATAAATACAATTATTACTGTGTTAATGCAATGCTGTCTAGTTTTAAACACACCGTTATGTCATATAAATGCAATGCTATCTTGTGAAAATGCAGTTGATTTTCATTTTCAACGTGGCTCTATTGTTTTTTGTAAGATCTTCCATTGTGTTTACAACTTACAAATTGTGCAAAAAAGATGTGTATATTATATGCATATGTTATCATCTTGTGGGAAGGAGCAGTAGGCTGTATGCACAGTATATTATCGTGTGGCCACAAAATGTGTTTCTTGATCCCTCAAGAACAGGTACAGTAAGTCTCAGATGTGCACAATTGAATTTGGTGACTTTGTGAATCCAAATGGACTGGCAAACATAAATGATAAAGTCGTACATTAAACTCGATTTGTTTTACAAAGACATTTTTCATATTATAATAAGGAGCTCTGCCCCTGCTTGCTTCACTCGCCCACCCCCAGGTTTGGCTTACCGGATATACAATTTAAAGGGATTGTTATTTTCATGGGAATTGTTACATATGCATTATTTTCACTTTTACTTTAAAACTTTTTTAAAAACAATATTTGTCATTTATTTCCGGCCCCGGGCATTGTTAAATCTCTTTCTCACGGGACGTATTATGCTGCTCGCATTGTGAAGTGATGGGGGGGCTGAACACACGCTAAGGAGATGCGGTCGGAACAGCTGTTGTCTTGCTGTTGCTGCTGGCGAGCTACGTGCTCTGCTTGTCGCGCTGCGCATCGATCATTTAAAAGCCTATACAGTAGCTGTCCTTTTGCCACTTCACATCTCTGCCGCTCGCATTGTGAAGGAGGGGGGGGCTGAACGAACACTAACGAGATGAGGTTGGATCATCTGCTGGCCAGCTGCTGCTGCTGGCGAGCTGCGTGTTCTGCTTGTCATTGTTTTAAGAGCTAGGAGCACATGAAGTTTGTCTGCCAAAAGGATTCCAACAACTGCTAGTTTAGATGTCCTTGAACTTGTTTTAAATTGTTTATAAGTAGGGCATGATGTGCAAAAGTCACCGTCTCATGGGTTTTGCATCCTAAGTATATAATGTCTGGTCTCGTGTGACGTCAAAGTGTTTCTCCGAGATGATCACGTCTCAATCACTCAAACCAAGCCTTCCACCCCACCCAACCCCCTGAGGCACGCTATGCTCCTGCCACTTCACATCTCTACCGCTCGCTTTTGAGTGGGGGGAGCTGAACGATCACTTTGCTCAACCTAGAGGCGCGCTACGCTCCTGCAATTTCGCATTGTGGGGGGGGGGGGCTGAACGCTCGCTAAAGAGATGCGAATGGATCAGCTGCTGGCTTTGTGCTGCTGCTGAGGTGCATGTTCTGCTTGTTGTGCTGAGCGTTGATCATTTAAAAGCCTGTAAAGCAGCTGTCCTTTTGTCTTATTGCCTTGTCTCGCATGACGTTAAAGTGTCTCTCACAAGATGTCAAATTGTCTTCCGAGAAGATCATGTCTCGTGTCACTCCCAAGATTTCCCAAGATATTTTTTATAATAGAGAGATAACACAGTGATACTATATATAAGTTCAGAAATTTCAAATATAGAGCACCTATGCACATTGACCATATTTACTGAGATATGCTATTAGAAGTTAAACAAAATGACAGCTTTCATTGCATCCATTATGGCTTCCATGGTACAACACCCTACTACTGAGATATGCTACACATTACTCACTGTTTTGTTGTTTCATTTCATTCTACAACCTTCAATTTAATTTTTATTATACTTTTAATGAAAAAACTGTTCTGGTCTGTAAAATCTTTAAATTTTCAACTGCAATATTAAATTTTAATAATTCCTCTCAAATGAACCAAGATTAATTGAATTTACAGGACTTACAGGCATTGCAAACATCTTTCTGTAATATACTAGTAATTTATGCATTTGTTCCAGTGAGCTTCTTTATCAATTACTTTATTACAGTACCTGGGAATAAGCAACAAGCACATACCACAGAACCTGTTTTAATTAATTTATAATCTATTAACAGATGGATGCTGTAGGACTAGGAATTACTGAATTAGTTCACAGTTTAGGAAAGAAAGGAGAGCAGAGATACTTAAAAGATCAAACAATTTGAGTCATTCATCACAAGGCCAGGATGGCCAATCAAATGTGTGCTGTGTGACGTGTACAGAAACCCCATGTGTGTATTTTAACCCTAAATATGGCTCATCTGATGGACCAGAGAGGAGAAAAGGTGAATAAGAAAAACAGCAATAGACAGGCGATGTCAGACCAACAGACCTGAGAACTTCTGATTTGGACATTAAAAAATATTAACCAATTGTTAAACAAAAGCCGCTCAGAACATCCACTCCTTGACATTTCTCATTTTCAGTAAGTTTTTCTAGAACTGTTTATATCCATACTTTGCTATCTATTTTATTTTCTATTATAATTTCTTCTATTTGGTATTGTTACTATATTAGTAAATACCATGTTGTTTTTATATTTTCTATGCTATGTCTTTTATCTAGTGTGATTGAAATAATAAATGGGTACCAAGTGTGAGTCTGATGCTACTTTTCCCATTCACAGGGTTTATCAAGGCTATAGAGGTGGATCATCAATAATCAGAACAACTGTGGTAAAATCAAAATATAGTTTTATTGGTATGTAGCATATAACCCAAACAGATATGCTTTTCTGTGTTTAACGATGACACCCGCATGTTTGTTACAGCTGGTGATAGTGAGTCCCTGAGTGACTGGCAAATGGCACCACTCAAGACATTGCTTGGATAGGATCACTATGTGTATGTGTGTGTATACCCGTGTGTGCGTGTGTGTGTGTGTTAATCTTCAAGGCTGAGAGTAGATGATCCAAAAAAATGTTTCTGGCAAGTCTCACAAATTTCA
Organism: Erpetoichthys calabaricus; assembly: GCF_900747795.2. Taxonomy (NCBI): domain Eukaryota; kingdom Metazoa; phylum Chordata; class Cladistia; order Polypteriformes; family Polypteridae; genus Erpetoichthys; species Erpetoichthys calabaricus. The sequence continues at coordinate 39,793,048 of NC_041407.2, forward strand.
CTGTAACACAACAACACAGCAATAAACAAGAAAGATGTTTTACTGTACAGGGCGGCACTATGACCCCATATTAGGGTGTGATATCCACTGTATTCAGAATGTGTCACTAGACTGAACTTTTGGATATCTTGTAGTTTATGGACCGAACAGGGTCAGAGGAAAGATGAGACACAGACAAAAAAATGTTGGGCAAAACAAAGGTGGAAATTAACAAAAGGAATGCTGTGCAACAAAAACAATCCTGTGTCAGACAGGCTTTGTTACACAGTCCTTCGGCACTGACATGCAAACAAAAAAAATGTTAAGAGGACAAAGACAAAAATGGTGAATATACAAAATAGGTATGGCACACTTAAACAATTAACTATAATAGAAAAAAATACACAAAATAAAAGCAGTCTTACTCCTTTACAGTAATCCCTCCTCCATCGCAGGGGTTGCGTTCCAGAGCCACCCGCGAAATAAGAAAATCCGCGAAGCAGAAACCATATGTTTATATGGTTAGGTTATTTTTATATTGTCATGCTTGGGTCACAGATTTGCGCAGAAACACAGGAGGTTGTAGAGAGACAGGAACGTTATTCAAACACTGCAAACAAACATTTGTCTCTTTTTCAAAAGTTTAAACTGTGCTCCATGACAAGACAGAGATGACAGTTCCGTCTCACAATTAAAAGAATGCAAACATATCTTCCTCTTCAAAGGAGTGCGCGTCAGGAGCAGATGTCAGAGAGATAGAGAAAAGCAAACAAATCAATAGGGCTGTTTGGCTTTTAAGTATGCGAAGCACCGCGGCACAAAGCTGTTGATGGTGGCAGCTCACACCCCCTCCGTCAGGAGCAGAGAGAGAGAGAGAGACAAAGAAAAACAAAGAAGCACAAATCAATACGTGCCCTTCGAGCTTTTACGTATGTGAAGCACCGTGCAGCATGTCGCTTCAGGAAGCAGCTGCACAGAAGGTAGCAACGTGAAGATAATCTTTCAGCATTTTTAGACGAGCGTCCATATCGTCTAGGTTTGCGAACAGCCCCCCCTGCTCAATCCCCCTACGTCAGGATCAGAGAAAGTCAGCGCAAGAGAGAGAGGGAGAAAAGTAAGTTGGGTAGCTTCTCAGCCATCTGCCAATAGCGTCCCTTGTATGAAATCAACTGGGCAAACCAACTGAGGAAGCATGTACCAGAAATTAAAAGACCCATTGTCCGCAGAAATCCGCGAACCAGCAAAAAATCCACGATACATATTTAAATATGCTTACATATAAAATCCGCAATGGAGTGAAGCCGCGAAAGGCGAAGCGCGATATAGCGAGTGATTACTGTATACACAATTCAGGACGTTCATAGGAATATTTACCAAAAAAAATAAAGTGAGTGTGTATATACAGAAAAATAGAATAATTGCACCAAGAATTCCAAAAATAAAAATATTCCTCCACCAAAATTTATCAATCGGATATTATTACTGTATATATTTTAATTTAGCTCTTTTCACAAACTAAAAATCACAGATTCATAATAAACATAAAAAACATGGGGACGGGCTTCTCCCAGAGTAGTGCGTTGAGATTCAAGACTGGAGATCTTCTGCCTACAGGATTGTTCCAGTATGGAAGCATAACTAACAGAGAAGTTGTGAACTGCCCATTTACTGTAATCTAGCCACACAAAAGCAGGATCACCACTGAAGCAGAGTTTCTGTCAGTGAACCCTTCCGGAGCAAACGATAATTTTTTACAGCATACTGGGTCAAGGAAAACTAATGAATGAAACCGCCAATGGGTAGCACAAGACAGTTTTGAGTAGAATTCAAAGTGGGCAAAAGTATGTTCATGGTCTGAAATACAGGTTAAGGTAAGCCAGGCATTTGAAAGAGATGAAGCACATAAGTCATATACAAAGATGTAATCTAGTCTAAAATGTAAGTTGTGTCTGGCAAAGTAAAAAAAAAATTCTTGGCAGCAGGATACAGCAACCAAAAGAAATCAAACATATAAGACCTTATTCAAATTTACAAAGGGAACGAGTGGAGTGGAGAGTAAGCTGAGAGGTAGTTTGTCTAACAGCAAGTTTATATATCAATTTGAAAACTATGAAAATGTATTAATTGAGTACTTGGTGATGAAAAGAAAGAATGTTTATATAAAACAGGAGCAAAGTGCAAGTTTCCTGTCACAACGTCCATGAAAGGTAGCACTTGGCTAGGTCAACAGAGCCCAAGATAAGAATTTTGATCAAAACACTACCTAGCAATAGAAATGCCACTCCATGTTTCTTAGATTGGGCAAAAGACAAAGATGCCACTGAATAACACCCATTGCCAACACAGGGCATATCTTTAGTGAGTATCCAAGTTTTGAGAAAAAAGGCAATCATCAATAACCTTGTGCCATAAATAATATAAAGTAAATGGTCTTTTAGTATTAGGCCAAAGGGATTGAATATTCAACAAAGCTACAGAAATATTAGCCACATGTCATAAGTTAACAATCAGAAGCAACAATCAGATTGGAAAAGCTACTGTGAAATAAAACAGACTCAACACACTCCAACAAGGTTTGGGGCAGCCACCCGTATAATATTCCTGGCTGCAAAAACGTTTTCGAATATCACAGAGATGTTCACAATACTGAATCCAAAACAGAACTGCTTAACAGAGGAAGGGAGTGGGGTTTTATAGGGAGGTTTGTGGAAGTGATGTAGTCCTCGGGGCCGGAACAGAAAGTGATGTAGTTTTCGGAGCTGATGAGGAAGAGATGTCTTTGTATTCAGGTAGGATTTCCCGTGTCTGGTCTGCGGGGACAAAATAAGAGGGTTGGCTGGGCATGGATTTCCCTTCTTTTGGTCCCTGTGGCTGGCTCCCTTGCGCACGTGGTCGGGCGTATCTGGCCGTGAGGTCATGACACTTAGAAAGGGCATCGGCATTGGCCTTCAGGGAACCACACGGTAAACGACCAAAAACTTGTAAGGCTGTAGATCCAAAAACCACCTCGTGACACAAGGGTTCGATTCCTTGTGCAAGACCATCCACTGTAGTGGTGCATAGTCCGTAAGAAGGGTGAACTCCCGGCCCAAGAGGTGGTATCTCAGCTGAGTAATCGCTCATTTCACCACCAGTGCTTCTCGCTCCACTGCCGCATACCTGATTTTTCGGAGCAATAGTTTCTGACTCAGGTACATGACAGGGTGTTCAACTCCGTCGACACTCTGGCTTAGCACAGCACCTAGGCCTGTGTCCAAAGCATCGGTCTGGAGGATGAAAGGCACGGAAAAGTTCGGAGCCTTCACTATAGTAGTTGACATAAGGGCTTGCTTTAAGTCACAAAATGCAGCTTCCGACTTATTATCCCATACCACATAATTCGGGTTCCTCTTCCTTGTGAGGTTTGTCAGGGTGCCGCTATCATGGAGAAACGGGACACAATATGCCCTGAGGTTGTCGTCCATATAGTAATTCAAAGGGTGAGAACCCTGTAGAACCCTGTAGAGGCTTGTGGGACTTCATGATAGGCAAAAAAGACGAGTGGGAAGAGCTGATCTCAGTTCCTTCCATCCGCACTGACCACCTTGCATAGCATCTGTTTCAGGGTCTAAGTAAACCTCTCTACTAAACCATCAGTTTGAGGATGATACACAGAGGTTTTCAAATGTTTGATTTGCAGTAACCTAGCAGTTTCCCTGAACGTTTCTGAGGTGAATGGTGTCCCTTGGTCTGTTAGGACACCTTTAGGGATGCCGCACACGAAAAGATCCCTGCCAATTCCCGTGCGATAGTTTTGGAGTTGGCTGAGCACAATGGACCAGCCTCGGGGTATCGGGTTGCATAATCCACTAGGACCATTATATATTTATGTCTGCAGGCCAAGGGCTCTAAGGGACTCACTAGGTCAACCCCAATACATTCGAAAGGGATATCGACCAGGGGTAGAGGAATGAGAGGAGCACTATCCCTTTTGAGAATCTGCTGTAGTTGGCATTCCGGGCAGGATGCGTAAAAACGGCAGACCTCCTTTGATCCATTGATTGCTGGCCAAAAGAATCTGAGCTTGATACACTCTAGTGTCTTTTCGGGGCCCAGATATGTGCCAATTCACAGACCTGATGCCGGTAAGCCTTGGGGGTTAACAACAGGACCCGTTCCTCCCCTTCGTGTTCAGCTACCCGGTATAAAGTTCGTTATTTAGCACAAAGTGAGGACCTTGTGGCATAGGATACTCTGTGTGATGGCTATCTATCAGAACTACTATATTTTAAACGAAATTGAGGGAGTCATCATTCCACTGCTCTCTTTTAAATGAGGCCGGGGTCTGTCCGAATTGAAAATGCAGACTTGTGAGAGGATCAGAGGCGACATCAAGAAGCGTGGTTCCCCCTTGCCACCACGGTGCTTGGGGATGACGTATCAGCGAGCGATGGCCTGGGGCCTCCACGTCATTATTAGAAGCCGCCGTCTGTCTGTCCACCAGGGATAAACACGGCATGGAGTCAGCCAAAGATGCAGTTTCTGAGTCTATTACTAGGCCCAGTAAATGTTTAGGAGTGGTGAGGGTTATACTGCTTTTACTATTTGACCAGTCTTGACCAAGTATAACCAGGAACGGAGGATTTTCTATAACCGCCACCGCCAGCCTCTTTACGGTCCTCTCATGGCTAATTTATAGTGGCAGATGTCCCCATGTATACATGTTAGACTCATCTTCAGTTTAAGCCACTGTCGCTGTAAAACCAGTAAAACCAAGTGGCAAGCAACGATGGAAACGTTACTGCCTGAATCGAAGAGGGCTAGTGTTTTGAAACCATTGACAATCACCTCTCCCATATGCAAAAATGCCAGAGGATTAGCAAGAACACACTGACCCACTCACTTTGTCTTACCACAGACCCCTTTATCACCACGCGGAGACAGCCGCTGCGTATCAGGAGGTCCCAGGGTTCACTCCGTCATGTGGCTACGGAGCTCAGGTATAGAGACACTAGCACGTCCAGGTTCACACCGGTTCTTTTCTGGTTTTCCCGGGTAGGTAACCACTCGTGATGTCTCTATTATGTCTATTAGAAAGGCCATGTTCTTAATCTGCTGTGCCCAGGCCAGCTGGGCGAGCTCGCTGGGAAGTGCTCTGAGCAGTAATGCACAGACTACTTGCTCCAATATCTGCCATGGGCTATTATGACCTGGTGGCAACCAGCAGCCTACTTTGGTCAATAACTTTATGGCCTGCGGAGAGGTCGGCAGGTGGAAATTATATTCCCACTGAACCACCCTTCTCGCCTGTCAATTTGGGGCACCCCCACTTTTACAGGGCGATTTTCCCCCTGTGGGGCTCCTCTGAGCGGTCCCTCCTCCTGAGATCCCATACTTAGTCCCCAGTGATCTCCTTTCTGAGCCTGGCTGTAGTCTGTGGGCCCTTCGTCCACCTGCCCAGGGCTTCCGGTTAAAGCCTTGGGTCGAAGCGTCCCTCGGTTTACCCCCTATTCACACCAACTGACTCCAACCCAGCAACGTAGGGACCGTACTTTCCCACCTGAGTCCTTACTGGTTGGAGGTTTGGACGTTGTGTTGAGGCTTTGTGAAGGTTCTTCTCCTGTCTCTTTACGGAGGCCATCCTGCCGACTACGCCACTGTGAAATAAAACAGACTCGACACACTCCAAAAAGGTTTGGGGCAGCCACCTGTATAATATTCCTGGCTGCAAAAGGTTTTCGAATATCACAGAGATGTTCACAATACTGAGTCCAAAACAGAGCTGCTTAACAGAGGAAGGGAGTGGGGTTTTATAGGGAGGTTTGCGGAAGTGATGTAGTCTTTGGAGCTGATGAGGAAGTGACGTCTGCGTATTCAGGTGGGATTTCCCGTGTCTGGTCTGCGGGGAGAAAATAAGAGGGTTGAATGCACCCCACCAGCTACTGGCTGGGCATGGATTTCCCTTCTTTTAGTTCCTGTGGCTGGCTTCCATGTGCACGTGTGTGACACTATATATGCACAGACAGAGAGTTAAAAGGAAAAAAATTGTGTTGCACCAACCCTGCTCCCCTCCACATTAGGCTGTAACATCCTATAGGAAGCAACAAAATAACAGGTCAGTTATCCAACAACAACAACAGAAAGTAGTACATCATTCACATAAAGTCCATCCATTACTAAATTATGAACTAATTTAATAGGATCTGTAGTATGTGCTCGCTATCCCCACCATTAAGATGTAAACCAATTAACACAGACTAGCAGAGGTGGGTAGTAACGAGTTACATTTACTCCGTTACATTTATTCGAGTAACTTTTTAAAAAAATTGTACTTCTAAGAGTAGTTTTACTGCACCATACTTTTTACTTGAGTACATTAGTGAAGAAGAAATGCTACTCTTACTCCGCTACATTGGGCAACACTCGACTCGTTACTTTTTTTACATTTACATATTAGATATGCTTATATTTTTGCCAGAGAGAAGTCACCAGTGGATCTAGTGCATGACTGTTTCACCAATCAGATGTAGCAACAATAATCACATGACTATGCTTCACCAATCAGACGTAGCAACAATAATCACATGACTCCGTTTCACCAATCAGATGTAGCCATGCAGTCACATGACCACACACAAACTTCCTGCATCTGCAGCCTGTGACAGACTTTTAGTCATGTGGGGAACATTTTAACCAAACATACACAGACAGTCATGGTAAAGTGAGACTTCTTGTACATGCACAAGCTGCCTTGTTCTAATCCATATTACTAAACGAGAATGGTAAACCGGATGGACGCAGGGACATGGGCCGTGGACGCAAAAGACGTAGTGCGCAGGCGCCACACAAAGCCCCCCTCCAAGCACCGGAAAATGAGAAATGATGAGCCACGCCCATAGCAACAGACCCACGCAACAAAGCGCCACACGAAGGCCATACCACACGAAACAGGACACACACAAAAAAGAGAATTCAGACCCACGACACACAAAGCACCCCTCCACTAACAGAAATAAGAAATGAGGCAACGCGCCCCTAGAACACCAAAAACAAAGGAGTCAGACGCAAGCGCCACATAGCACACGAAACGGTACGCACACAAAAATGAGGATTCACACCCACGACACACAAAGCCCCCCTCCACTAACAGAAATAAAAAATGAGGCAACGCGCCCCTCAAAGAAAACGCACGCCAACAAACGACGTCATACATAGACAACAACAGACCGGACTACAATACATATACAGGCGCGACACCTGATGGGTAATAATACGAAGAAACCCTCTAAGCACCGGAAAATGAGAAATGATGCTCCGTGCCCATAGCAACAGACCCATGCAACAGGACACACACAAAAAAGAGGATTCAGACCCACGACACACAAAGCCCCCCTCCACTAACAGAAATAAAAAATGAGGCAGCGCGCCCCTCAAAAATAAAGCTCGATTACTTATCCATTTTACTCACGATAAAGAACAAACAAGTCATGCATTCACGATCAGAAAAGGCTCCATATTAGCAGTCAGTGCGATCATCCTTATTAACGTTCCATATTACTAACAATAATGAACAAACAAGTGATGAATTCACGATCACGGGTACAAAACGATACGGCTCGAGTAACGGGACCACGAACCCGCATGAAAAAAAACAATACACGTCGGCGCCTACAACGCGCTTCTGAAACCGCGGAAGAAAAAATGTCTCGGCTACAAAAACACATGTCACTCCTTATTCAAAATACCGGTCCCAATCACAGAAACATCGGTACCCACTATGAAAATGAACAGTAACAATGCATGTGACATCCGTCTTGCCAAACTATTAATTATAGATGAATGTACAATGGCATCCAGTCACTTACTCAACACCATTGATAAACTTCTACAAACGTTGATGAATAATAATATTCCCTTTGGAGGAAAGGTACTTTTATTAGGAGGAGATTTTAGACAGTGCTTAGCTATTGCTCCACATGCCATGCGCTCAGCTATTGTTCAGTCCACCTTAAAATACGCAGACGACGTCATACATAAACAACAACAGACCGGACTACAATACATATACAGGCGCGAGACCTGATTGGTGATAATACGAAGAAACGAACAGTCTGCATATTAACAGTGAGTGCGATCCTCCTTATTACTTATCCATATTCCTAATGTTAAAGATCAAACAAGTCATGAATTCACGATCACGGGTTCAGAACGAGACGGCTCAAGTAACGGGACCACAAACACAAACCCGCATCAAAAAAAACAATAAACGTTGGCGCCTACAATGCGCTTCTAAAACCGCGGAACAAAAAATGTTACGCGGACAATTGGCATTGCTTTCAAAAGATACAGTTGGTACAAAACATGCGATGTCCAGATCCAGAATATAACAATTGGTTTTTACAAATGGGAGATGGTACACTCACCAATACAGATGGACTTCACCCAGATATTATTACAATTCCTCAAGCCTATATCTGCGACGACTTAGTTACGGAGATATTTGGAACAGCAATCTCATTAGACCAAATACCCCTTTTAACACAACGGACTATATTATGTCCAAAAAATATTAATGTTGATCACATAAATAACCAAGTCAGTGCATTACTTCCTATAGAGGCACGGCTCTTTCTAAGCTCTGACAAAGTTGACTCTGATGACAAAAATGACCATCTTAATTTCCCCTTACAATATTTGAACACTATTAACCCAGCCGGATTACCACAACACAATCTTAACCTTACAATCGGAACAATAATCATGCTATTAAGAAACCTTAACACTAAACAAGGTTTATGCAATGGTACACGTTTAGTCGTCAACACCATGAAACACAATGTTATTGAGGCAAAACTTCTTACACGATCACATGCTAACAATACTGTTCTGATTCCTACAATTGACCTTACAAGTTCTGACCTAGAATTACCTTTTACACTTAAACGGCGACAGTTCCCCATTAAACCTGCATTTGCCATAACCATCAACAAATCACAAGGCCAAACCATAAACAAGGTTGGCATCTACCTCTCTGACCCCGTTTTTGGACATGGACAACTTTATGTGTCCTTCTCACGAGTTCAACGTTCATCTGACGTTAAAGTTAAGGTTATAAATGATCCATGCCAAGAGAAACTCATTCAAGAACAAGACACAATCTTTACTACTAATGTTGTGTACAAAGAAATTTTCCGATAAATCTTTACACTGTGCCTTACAATTTATTCTTGGCTTCCTATATGCATCATCTACACCTTCACACTACGCTATATCTCATACATTCATCACGCTATTTATAATTACCCAACACCAGGGGTTGGCGAGCGAAGCGAGCAGGGGGCGGAGCCCCCTAGTATTATTTTCTATCAGCTGTGCTATTTGGAGGGCAAGTGTGTGACGATGCCGGTCCCCTACAGACTCTTTTCTCCTTTTCTTTGATTTCCCCATCTTTTTTTTGTGCCGACCTGTATATATATACTCCCGTCTCTGTGGGCCTTAATCACACGCCGCAGAAAGCCAATGAAGCAATTGAGACCGATTGCACGCGCACATGTGACTCGCTCCAAGTACCTCATTAACTCCCCGCGGTCGTGCAATTGCGCCTATGGAGAATGACACAGCTTTATGGATTTGAAACTGGCCTTTTTTTTTTTTAGTGATAAACTGAGATTTGGAACGTTGTGTTATTTGTGCATCTTTATTTTGTAAGATGTTATTTATTTTTACTCCTTTTTTATTTTATTATTTGGAAATAGCAGAATTTGCACATTATTTATATTTTTGTCTGTCTTATTACAACATTTCTAAAAAATAAATAATTTATTATTTTCAAACAGTTACTCAGTACTTGAGTAGTCCATCCATCCATCCATTATCCAACCCGCTATATCCTAACTACAGGGTCACGGAGGTCTGCTGGAGCCAATCCCAGCCAACACAGGGTGCAAGGCAGGAAACAAACCCTGGGCAGGGCGCCAGCCCACCGTGGTACTTGAGTAGTCTTTTCACTAAATACTTTTTTACTCTTACTTGAGTAGTACTAGGGTGTTGTACCGTGTTAGCCATTATGAATGTACAGAAAAGCCAAGCAAAATGACACCTTTTATTGGCTAACTAAAAAGATTTCAATATGCAAGCTTTCCAGGCAATTCAGGCCCCTTCTTCAGGCAAGATGTAAACTTACTTGGGTACAATTTTTGGCTACTCTACCCACCACTGCAGACTAGTAAGACACAGGAACAACGTATAACAAAGTGTGCCTGCAAAGCCTTTAATTAAGTCCTGTAAAATGAGTTCAACCTGGTTCATTTGAGCAAAATAATTAAAATTTAATATAAACAGTCTGCAGTCCAAAAATTGAAGATTTTCCACTCTAGGACAAGGTGGCATCAAATTTAGTGGACAGAAGATAAGAACTATTATACATCATTTAAGGAAGATTATAAGTGTCACAGTGCAGATCAGAGTGTATAGGCAGAAGCCCACATTAACACCTTTATTGAGAAAGCAGAACTACAACATTCAGAAAATATTTGACTCAGCAGCAACTAGCACACAGATTACACTTGTTGATATAGGAGGTAATGCATAATATCATTGGGATAGATTAATGCAATTTATCTGTAGGCATGGTGGTCCAGTTTTTACCTCAGCTGCTCCTCTCTGCAGTTTGCAAGTAATGTTTGCATCTGTGTGGATTTTTCCTGTTTTCTTCCCACACCACAAACATGTGCGTTAGGTTAACTGGTTATTCTAAACTGGCCCACTGTGTGTGAATGACAGGCTAAGGCTCCATCCAAGTTTCAGTCTCCTGGGTACCACACAATTAGATTACTGGGATTCCTATTACATATGAATTAATATTTCATAATATATAAATATTTGTACTACTGTAAAGCACACTGGAGTTTTAAATGCACTTTATATACAAAGGGAACAAATCATTGGGCAGGATAAAGGAATTCAGACTAAAGGTAGGGGGGAATAAATCAAAAATTTTAAAACATTTGGCAAAGTGAATCTAGTCAAACAAGCTTGAAAAGAACTGCTACAAGCAAGAAAAACACTGGAACATTGTCTTTACACTAAATGCAATAACAAACTAAAATGTTTTAACACTTGAGCTCCTACTCTTCAACAGCAGAGTAGAGAGTCCAAAAAGTTAACTCCACATTGCTCGTATAAACTGAGTCTCATCTGACTCAGGTCATTAGATCACAAAAAAACTTACAGGTAAACATCACAATGGAGATTAGTTGCAGGAGTGAATGTCGATAGCTTGTTTCCAGACAAGGTACTTTTTGATAAGGGTAAATATACCAGGAGCATAAAGCATGTGATAAAACAGTTTGAGCAAAACAACATGGGAGGAATTCTGACTAAAACTGCTGGTACCCTGGATCAAGAGAAAGTTCAATTGGTTTGAGCATGGTGTGAAGATACCCTATGGTATCTCTAACAGGAGGTGCACTGGGCACAGCACACTGGGAGGGCACCCAAGGGCTGACTCAGGACATGTTGCAAGGAATGTATCTCCTTTCTGGCTTTAAGGCAACTGAGTTGGAGACTGCTGCTGGGGACTGGGTAGCCTGGTTTGTCAGATGCATTGTCTTGTCATCACAACTTTCTCCAAGTCAAGCAAATGGAGAGTGAACAGTGACATACAGCTGTAAAGACAGGATGTTTAAAAGACAGTTTTTAAAGTCAGTTTTGTCAGAAGAGACCTCCCAAATTAAGAGTTTACCTGGAAATTAGTACATTCTGCAAAAAACAAAAAATCCATGCAGAAAATTTATAGGTACTGTATATGATCTCTCTCCTACACATCACTGAAATTTCTGTTTAGTTCCTCAGAAAAACAGATTGGAGATTTGTTAAGAAACACCAACAACCAAAAGTAACAAACATTAAAAATTAGATATTTTGATTTTACGTGCATGTAAACATTTAAAACCATGCTAGAGAAAGATTCCTGCTTGTCTATTGTGTTAAGAAGGGTACATCACTTCATTCAAGTAGTCAAAGGGCAAAAACAATGTTGACTGGACAAGTGATGCAAAGCTTCAGCAAAACTTTCACTGAATTTCAACAAAAGGTAAAGTGAAAAATATTTTTTTATATATAATACTTGAGACAGTAACTTCTGCAAATTTATCAAAATAAAATTTGTGAATATGATATTTCAAACTTTAAAGACATTACATGCTTGAACAACTAATGCTCTGGTGACAAACATGAAATCAAATCCGATTCACTCATTAAATGGATGGAAAAAGACTATATTGCCGGTCATGGCTATTAGGGAGAAAGTCAATCACATACTTTGTTTACGAGATGATGGCTTAGAATTTTACACAAATGAGATCTGAAATCAAACAGCAAAACTTTTCTTTCCTAAATCACAGTGAACACTCTAAAAGCATAACTTTTTTAAAAACAAGAAAGCAATGCCTAATCCATTCATGATTTGTGTACAGTATATCCCACTAACTAATCAAGTATTTATCAGTGGCTTCAAAAATCTCACCTTCATGTATACAGTATATACTTTGATGGTGGAAAAGAGTGAAACACGTTTAATGAATGACGGCTTTGCATCCATCTGTGAAAAATGGAACTGAAAAGAAAATTCAAAACATGGAGTTTTCCTGCAGTTACAAATACATGACTAGCCGGCAATCTCAAGTTAGTTAGACTTTTGGCTTAAGGCCATTACTAACTACAGTTATAAGACATGTCATGTCTCAGTACAAGCAGGTGCGGAGCAAACTAATTGTATGTCACTCTTCTCACATTAGTCAAGATTCACTCATAACATTTTTGATAATAGCAGACACAATAACTCAGCAATTTCTTTCCACAAAGTCAGCTACAGCTAATGTAGCTCCTCAGCTGGCTCTAAAAGACACCCACGCTAAAAATTATAAATACAGTTAGCAGATTTCTTTGCAGCAGACAGAGAAAATGACAAGCAACAAGCATGAAGTGTTGTGCGACATCCCAGAATCCTATAGCACCAAGCCTTGAATTTTACCTAATTAGCTCAGGGGCAGCTAAGGATTAACAAGATTATTCATACATATTGATGGAAAGAAACCACAAACTTGCTAATAGGGTTATTTGCATTTCAGAACAGACCTCAAATTTAAATGTGTAATTGACACATTAAAGACTTTTCTATTTATATTAAACTTTAATTTCAGAAACATGCAGTGGCTGCTCTCTCTCTTTGTGCGCTTGTGTATATATACTGTGTATATTATATAATTGTAGGATGGAATCTAGTCCAGAGAGTACTCCAGTCCATTGCGGAGCTCACTGAAGCACACACTTTCATGGTGCTTTAAAGTAAACATCTTTGGAATATGGGAGGAGAACTGGAATACCTGGAAGAAAACCCATGGAAGCAGGGGACAGAATGTGAAAATATCATACTGGATTCATGACATATTAGTGCTGAATACAACACCATTATGCCTCCCACACAAAGACACAATATGATCTGAAATGTAGACAGCAGCTCTTGAACTTTGACTTCAGGTTGAATGCATTATCAAAAATCTAAAGGTTTGCTGTGAATCACCATATACACTTTATTATATAAAACTTGGAAACACGAAACTTGGTACATTTACTTTATATGGTACAGAAAATTCTACTCTAAAACTGCATTATTTCACAAAATATATTCTACTGTTTCATAAATATATTGGTTGCTTGCTGTCAGTTTATCTAAGAAATATATAAAGGGATTAGTAGGCTCAAGTGTACAGGATGATCCAGAGCCAAAAACGGAAACCTAAAAACATTTCGCAGCAGTTCACCACAGGGCACAGAGAACATGCCAATTATACAAAGACACTGATCAGACTGGGATTTCAAAGCAGCTTTCTGGAACCATGGAGCAAGTAGCACCATTCACTGCGTGAACTACATTTCAAAGTCCAATCAGTTAATGCTCTTTTTCTTGAACCTGTAATTTACAAGACAATGTACCACATATATTTTTCTTATTTAGAACATTGCGTTGAGATGCTGTAATGTTTTTTTGTTTTTTTTTGCTAAAATGGCCAATTTCATTCATTCGTCCACTATTCCAACCTTAAAAGTATATACAGTGCATTCGGAAAGCATTCACAGCGCATCACTTTTTTTGTTACAGCCTTATTCCAAAATGGATTAAATTCATTTTTTTCCTCAGAATTCTACACACAGCACCCCATAATGAGAACATGAAAAAAGTTTACTTGAGATTTTTGCAAATTTATTAAAAATAAAAAAATTGAGAAAGCACATATACATAAGTATTCACAGCCTTGCCATGAAGCTCAAAATTGAGCTCAGGTGCATCCTGTTTCCCCTGATCATCCTTGAGATGTTTCTGCAGCTTAATTGGAGTCCACCTGTGGTAAATTCAGTTGATTGGACATGATTTGGAAAGCCACACACATGTCTATATAAGGTCCCAGAGTTGACAGTTCATGTCAGAGCACAAACCAAGCATGAAGTCAAAGAACTGTCTGTAGACCTCTGAGACAGGATTGTCTTGTGGCACAAATCTGGGGAAGGTTACAGAAACATTTCTGCTGCTTTGAAGGTCCCAATGAGCACAGTGGCCTCCATCATCCATAAGTGGAAGAAGTTCGAAACCACCAGGACTCTTCCTAGAGCTGGCCGGCCATCTAAACTGAGCGATCGGGGGAGAAGGACCTTAGTCAGGGAGGTGACCAAGAACCCAATGGTCACTCTGTCAGAGCTCCAGAGGTCCTCTGTGGAGAGAGGAGAACCTTCCAGAAGGACAACCATCTCTGCAGCAATCCACCAATCAGGCCTATATGGTAGAGTGGCCAGACGGAAGCCACTCCTTAGTAAAAGGCACAAGGCAGCCCGCCTGGAGTTTGCCAAAGGGCACCTGAAGGACTCTCAGACCATGAGAAAGAAAATTCTCTGGTCTGATGAGTCAAAGATTGAACACTTTAGTGTGAATGCCAGGCGTCACGTTTTGAGGAAACCTGGCACCATCCCTACAATGAAGCATGGTGGTGGCAGCATCATGCTGTGGGGATGTTTTTCAGCGGCAGGGACTGGGAGACTATTCAGGATAAAGGGAAAGATGACTGCAGCAATGTACAGAGACATCCTGGATGAAAACCTGCTCCAGAGCGCTCTTGACCTCAGACTGGGGCGACGGTTCAGCTTTCAGCAGGACACGACCCTAAGCACACAGCTAAGATATCAAAGGAGTGGCTTCAGGACAACTCTGTGAATGTCCTTGAGTGGCTCAGCCAGAGCCCAGACTTGAATCCGATTGAACATCTCTGGAGAGATCTTAAAATGGTTGTGCACCGACGCTTCCCATCCAACCTGAATGGAGCTTGAGAGGTGCTGCAAAGAGGAATGGGCGAAACTGGCCAAGGATAGGTGTGCCAAGCTTGTGGCATCATATTCAAAAAGACTTGAGGCTCTAATTGCTGCCAAAGGTGCATCGACAAAGTATTGAGCAAAGGCTGTGAATACTTATGTACATGTGATTTCTCAGTTTTTTTATTTTTAATAAATTTGCAAAAACCTCAAGTAAACTTTTTTCACGTTGTCATTATGGGGTGTTTTGTGTAGAATTCTGAGGAAAAAAATGAATTTAATCCATTTTGGAATAAGGCTGTAACATAAAAAATGTGGAAAATGTGATGCGCTGTGAATACTTTCCGGATGCACTGTATTTACAGGGAAACTATATTTTACTGTTTCTTTTAAAAACTTAAAATTATGTAAATGCTCATGATAATTTGTTTGTGTGTTATATCACAAATAATGTTATTTGTTCAGGCTTTTCTTTTACCATTGAATTTAGTACTTTACTCTGGTGTATTGTCATTTATTCTAATTAATGCTTTGTATTTATCTGTTTTAGTGTTCTATGCATAAAATATTTGTATCCAATGTTACATATATCCTGCTGTTCGTTCTGAGACTCTGTGAAACACCTTGAGCATAAGAAAGGTGCTATATAAAAATGTATCATTAGCAGCATTTTGGTGCAGTGGGTGAAGCTATTGCCTCAAGCATAGAGTAACTTGGATTCGAATACCATTTGTTGACTTCACCTGAGTGGAGTTTGTACTTTCCTCCAACATTCCCAAAAACATGCAGCATTGTTTAACTAGAGACATCAAACTGGAGCCTGCACGAATGTGTGCATGAATAGGCCCAATAATGTACTGGCTCCTTGACCTGAGCTGTTTTCTGCTTTGTGCCGAGTGCAGCAGGAACAGCCTTCAGCCCCTGTGACCCTGAAAAGGATTAAATGTGTTTCAGAATCCATTCATCCATCCATCCATCCATTATCCAACCCGCTATATCCTAACACAGGGTCACAGGGGTCTGCTGGAGCCAATTCCAGCCAACACAGGGCACAAGGCAGGAACCAATCCTGGGCAGGGTGCCAACCCACCGCAGGACACACACAAACACACCCACACACCAAGCATACACTAGGGCCAATTTAGAATCGCCAATCCACCTAACCAGCATGTCTTTGGACTGTGGGAGGAAACCGGAGCACCCGGAGGAAACCCACGCAGACACGGGGAGAACATGCAAACTCCACGCAGGGAGGGCCCGGGAAGCGAACCCGGGACCCCAGGTCTCCCAACTGCGAGGCAGCAGCGCTACCCACTGCGCCACCGTGCCGCCCAGAATGTTATTTAATATTATTTAGCATCATACACTTTATAGCAGCAACTTTGTCATAAGTGATGTGTGATTCAAGGGAGTGGGAAGAATTTCGGACATGGGTAATGTTATAAAGATGATTCAATTAATGTTTGCTTAAAAACATAGCCAATTAATCTTTTTTAAAACTATGCAGTGAGGTACAGAGATTTTTCTTGAGTAAATATGCATGCATTTTAGCAACAGTCAGTCACATGCAAAAGGAGAGCTGTTTCTCCTCATCCAATACTAGGCCTGCAAAAATGGCTACTGGACAGACACATATTTCATGTTGTTGTCCATCCACCCATGATCAAATAACTTTAATCCATCCAATTTAATTAATTTACATAGAAATGCTGAGAAATGCACAATTATTTTAGTGTGTAATTATTTCAAAACTCTTCTTATTTTCAGATGCTGATACAAAATGTAGCCAACACATAAGAAACATAAGAAATTTGACAAACAAGAGGGGACCATTCTATCCATCAAGCCCATTTGTTTAGCTAATAGCTGACCTGTCCCAATATCTCATCCAGAGTCTTCTATAAGGTTGTCAAGGTTTCTGCTTCAACTCCACGTCTCAGTAGGTTGTTCACGATTCCCAACTCTTTGCGTAAAGAAGTGCTTCCTGGGTTCTGTCCTAAATACACTTCCCCTTAATTTCCACTGACATCCTCAAGTACGTGATTCACCCTTAATTCTCTGAGTCTATCACAGTAGGACATGTCCTTAAGTCTTGGGATGCACTTGGTTGCTCTCCTTTGCACAGCTGCAGGTGCTGCTATGTCATTCTTGTACCGTGGTGACCAGAACTGCACACAATACTCTAGATGTGGTCTTACTAGTGCATTATATAGTTTGAGCATAACATCCCTTAACTTAAATTTAACAGTTTTTGTGATATAACCCTGCTGTGGGCTGGTGCCCTGCCCGGGGTTTGTTTCCTGCCTTGCACCCTGTATTGCCTGGGATTGGCTCCAGCAGACCCCCATGACCCAGTAGTTAGGATATAGCGGGTTGGATAATGGATGGATGGATGTGATATAACCTAACATTTTATTTGCCTTTTTAATTGCTTCTGTACATTGCTTAGTTGATGAAAATGTTGTGTGTCAAATCCTTTTGGGCTTTGTGTATGACAGTGACTCCCATCTTGCATTTATAACTGATGTTCCTTTTGCCCATGTGTATCAATTTTCTACATTAAACTGCATTTTCCAAGTGTTTCCCAGCTCTGAAGCTTGTCCAGGTCTTTCTAAATTGTTCTTGCTGCCTCTTTAGTGTCTGACATCCCTCCAATTATAATATCATCTGTGAATATCACAAGTTCACTAACTACACCTGAATGTATGTCATTACTATAAATCAGAAAAAGTAACAGTCCAAGGACAGACCCCTGAGGGACTCCAGTGATGACCTCACTCCTTGTGGTGCATTCTTCTCTTATCTGTAAGCTTTGTCTCCTGCCAGTTAACCAACTACAGATTCAGATTTGTAGGTTACTGCTGACGCCTAGAGCTTCTAGTTTCAGAATTACTCTTTGGTGTTGGATCAAGTCATAGGTTTTTTTGCAAATATAGGTAAATTATGTCTATACCTACAAGGCAGTTTGCAGGTTTGTTTTGGTAAATGACTTAATGATTATAGATGAAAGGAGAAAGAGCAGAGCCCAGCAGCAAACAATGGTAAAAACAAAAGACTCGGTGGGCTGACTTTTTTTAATACAGCATTTCTCTCGGAGTTGCAAAATTGATGATCCTTTAGTGGAGCTGTGTCTCTTGAAAGACTCGATCTTGACATAACATGGATGTGTGTGTCTATGCGCTCTGCGATGGGCAGGCAGCCCATCTGAAGTTGTTTCCTGTTTTGCACTTCATGTTGCAAGCAAAGTGAAAAATGCAGAACCCCAAGAAAACAGTGGCCCCTGTATTTTGTGCATTTTTCCCAGGGCTTCAGTTATTTTTCTTATATCAGTATAGATTCTTGTTTCTGAACTGGATAAAGTGGGCTACTGTCAGATGAATGGATTTTCATTATACCTACACACGATTTGTGTACACATGGTTTGGTTTATAATTAATGGCAACAAGGACAAAGTATAATTCTATCAAACATGTTAAGAATTTATGAAAATGTAATTACATTATAAATTTACTTTGTAATGAAATTTAGACTTGAATAATATTCTGGAGCTGGAATATGTGCGTCTTATTACTACACACATGCTAAAAATGATCTGTCTACCTAATTTTATAGGGAAAACGTACATGAGCATGCAATACCAACTTTCATAAACAGAGCCTGTGTCCTTAAGCATGAGGCTAGGAGCAGGAATCAAACCTGGAAGGTGTGTAAATATATCATTAAGCATAGTCACACATTCGCACTTCATATTAATCAACCCATGCAAACATAAATACTGTGACAAGACAGAATCTGTTATCGTATCAAAATGTTATCTATAAAGCTAAACAGATATTTATACAGTGCAGTGAAGAAAGTATTTGTTCGCTTCCTGATTTTTCCTATTAGAACACACCTTTGACACTGAATGGTTTCCATTTCCATTGTTCATTGGATAAATAAGTTGATAAAATACCTGTATTATTCATTCACTTAGGTGCCCTTTATCTATTATTTGACTTTTGCTGAAGACCTGAACACATTCAGTCTCAAAAATAACAATAACAGAGGAACTAAGGAAAAAGCAAATTCTTATTCAAAGCACTGTTTATAGGTTTCTGATTCTGTACTGGCCAAAACTTCCTTGCTGAATCACTTTTTTCTTGTCTTTACAACAGAAAAACACACATGCAAGCAATGCTACCAGTTGCAATATATTTGCACTATTAGAATTCAATTCTTAGGTTTGTTTTTGATTTACGTTAGCTTTAATGATTAAAAAAACACACACACATACTCCTGTCTGACCATTTTGTTTTCTATAGGTTTGTCACTATTTAGTGAAGTTTTGTTGGTGGTTGCTATGGAGTTGCTATGCCAGGATGACTGGAACTGCATGGTTTGTGACATCATTGTTGCAACATTATAAGACTCAGCTCTACGCAATATCTGGTCATCAGAGATTGTGGATATTCCAAGAACTTTGCTAGTGTGCTTTCTTAGTTTTGGCTTGCCCTTCTGATTACCAATGTAGTGTCTGGTACCAACTTTGGTTTCTAATTTGACACAGGTGAAATAGAGGACCAACAAACATTTATGAACTTGGCTAGGTAAACATACAGTACTACGACTTACCTTTTGGTCCCTTTCAAATCTACCTGCCTTTTTCTATAGTGGCAGAACAGCTGTAAGCTTCAGTAAATGGGAGGAGGAAAAAATCAGCCTCTTAAAAACAACAATGGCAATATTCTTCACAGTAATCCTGCACATGTTATCATAATGGGAATTCAAAGTATCCAATTCACCAATTCACCTCCTTCACTGTGGTTATTTTGAGACTATGAACCATAAAGAAACCTTAGCCCCATTGTGGTAACAGTGAAATTAAAAAGGCAAAA
This sequence comes from Erpetoichthys calabaricus, assembly GCF_900747795.2. NCBI lineage: Eukaryota > Metazoa > Chordata > Cladistia > Polypteriformes > Polypteridae > Erpetoichthys > Erpetoichthys calabaricus. Next base: position 39,813,243 of record NC_041407.2, read on the forward strand.
TTTATTTTAAGTGTACCTGAAGTAAGCCAGTGGAAAGGTCACACCATGTTTTAGCTAGAGGATACACCTGTGTGGTTGGGCTCTCTTTCTCCCCTTTTAGCCTTATAATAGTTACAGTTTGTTAATTTTGTTTCCTTAAATACATTTTTACTTGTTTATTCCTAGTTTGCATTACCAAGAAACATTGTGGGTTGGTTGATTTCATCATGGCTGTTGCTTTCAAGAAGTTTAATTTATTTAAAATCTTCTTTTGAAATGTCTGACACTTCATTTTGTTTTCATTGTGTGCACCACCATTTTGTGAGTCTCATTTGTAGCGGTGCTACTAGAGTTTGAAACTGCAACTCACAGCAGTCCCTGCAGTGGCTCTGATTGGTCTTCTGCTGAGGGGGCTGGGGCTGTTGGGGTCAAAGGAGGTCAGCATGGCTTTTAAAAAGGGGCCGGTAACCAGAAGGAAGAAAGGTATTTTGTATTTTGTGTTTCAAGTTCCTGTCTGTCTGGCTTCTGTTGGGTGACCTGTGCTTATTCATTTTGTCCTGGATTGTTTCTTGGGTGGGGTCTGGATTGCCTGTATACATGAGGACTGTATGTGGATTTATGGCCACCCTGCGAAGAAAGGAGCACTCCTGAACCCATCCACCCATCTTCAACATTTCAGGAACTACAAGTAGGACTATCTTTACATTCCCATTCAATGTGCAGATCCCTGAACTATCTATCTTCATCATTACATTTCATCCATTGCAGTTTCCCATGGACTTTATACTGAGTGTTTATTGTACGTCACCGTAAAAGGATTGGGGTGGGATCGTTGTTTTCATTATTAGTGTTAATACATTCTTTATTTACTATTTTATTTCCGTTGGCTTTTTGTCTCGGTTTGTTAGTCCGTGAAGGTCGAGCCATGGCTGGGTGTGTCCCTGGAATCTCTACTAAAAAAATAAATAAATCACAGTCTCTTTGACGGTGTGAATCTTAGCGGCACCAGACCGCTACACATTGCCAAGACATGACTACTGGCTGCCCAAGGAATGGTCATAGAGGTCATGATATTTGACATAGTTAATGAGATGGATTTAAATGTTGGCACTGGCACGCCATGTTTCATCCGAGATTGTGGATAACTTTTTGAAAGAAAGAATCTCATTGTGTTTCACTGGTTAACCCTTTGGTGTTTGAACTCCTGCTTTCTCTTAAGACTTCAACTTTAAAATATGTTCTGGCTTAGACATTCAACTAGGGGGCTCCGCCCCCTGCTCGCTTCGCTCGCCAACCCCTGGCGTTGGGGCATGACAAAGAGTGAGATTTATGAATGAGATATAGAATAGTGTGGAGGTGTGGATGATGCATATAGAAAGCAAAAAATACAGTGTTTGGCACAGAGTAATGGTTTATTGGAATATTTCTTTGTACACAACATTAGTAGTAAAGATGGTGTCCTGTCCTTGAATGAGTCTTCCTTCGCATGGAGCATTTATAACTTTAACTTTAACGTCAGATGAACGTCGAACACGTGAGAAGGCAACATAAAGTTGTCCATGTCCAAAAACGGGCTCAGAGAGGTAGATGCCAACCTTGTCCATGGTTTGTCCTTGTGATTTGTTGATGGTCATGGCAAATGCAGGTTTAATGGGGAACTGTCGGCGTTTCAATGTAAAAGGTAATTCTAGGTCAGAACTCGTAAGGTCAATTCTAGGAATGAGAACAGTATTGTTAGCATGTGATCCTGTAAGAACTGTTGCTTGAATAACATTGTGTGTCATGGTGTTGACGACTAAACGTGTGCCATTGCATAAACCCTGTTTAGTGTTAAGGTTTCTTAATAGCATGATTATTGTTCCGTTTTTAAGGCTAAGATTGTGTTGTGGTAATCCGGCTGGGTTAATAGTGTTCAAATATTCTAAGGGGAAATTCAGATGTTCATTGTTGTCATCAGAGTCAACTTTGTCAGAGCTTAGAAAGAGCCGTGCCTCTCCAGGAAGTAATGAAATGACCTGGTTATTAATGTGATCAACATTAATATTTTTTGGACATAATATAGTGCGTTGTGTTAAAAGGGGTATTTGGTCAAATGAGATTGCTGTTCCAAATATCTCTGTAACTAAGTCGTCGCAGATAAAGGATTGGGGAATTGTAATAATATCTGGGTGAAGTCCATCTGTATTGGTGAGTGTACCATTTCCCAGTTGTAATAGCCAATTGTTATATTCTGGATCTGGACATCGAATGTTTTGTACTAACTGTATTGTTTGAAAGCAATGCCAATTGTCTGCGTATTTTAAGGTGGACTGAACAATAGCTGAGCGCATGGCATGTGGAACAATAGCCAAGCATTGTCTAAAATCACCTCCTAATAAAAGTACTTTTCCTCCAAAGGGAATATTATTATTCATCAACGTTTGTAGAAGTTTATCAATGGTGTTGAGTAAGTGACTGGATGCCATTGTACATTCATCAATAATTAACAGTTTCGCAAGACGGATGTCATATTTGTCCACATATGCGAAAGTAGTATGGGCCATTGCCTTTTGGTGGCCTGATATGTACTCCGGTAGATGCAAAAGCAAATGAACTATTGTAGGATCTAATGCAGTTCATAAATATGCGCGTTGTAGACGTCTGCGTTCATTTATGCTGTCTCTTCGCTCCCGTTTTTGTATGTCTGAGACGCGAGGTCTTTCGGTTTGAACTCGTGCTTGTTTCGATGCAGCACTTTGAGACGCGCGCTTTATGCGTCTACGTTCATTGTGTCTGTCCATTTGGGCACGTCTCTGTAACGGGGTTAGTTGAGCTTTGCGTTTTTGGAGCCGAGACATTTTTTTTCCTGGAGTTTCAGAAGCGCGTTGTATGCGCCACCGTGTATTTTGTTGTTTCATGCGGGTTCGTGTGTTTGGTCCCGTTATCCGAGCCGAATCGTTTTGTACCCGTGAGCGTGTATTCATGACTTGTTTGTTCCTCAGCGTGCGAAATATGGATAAATAATAAGGAGGATCGCACTCACTGTTAATATGGAGCCTTTTCTGCAGTTGAACGGTTAATAGTGGTTTATTGTAAGGAGATTCACCTATGCTGCATAGTGTGAAGGTGTTGAGATGACGTATGTTTAATATGGACGGTTCCTTTAGAAATGGGGCTTTGGGTGTCACTTCTTATTGATGTTAGTGTGTTTGTGGGTCTGATTCGTCGTTGTTGTGAATGTTTCGTGTGCCATGTCTCGTCTGTAATGGGCTTGGCGTGGCGGTCACGGCTTCTTTTTTTTGGTGCGTTAGGAGCTTGTTGAATCCTCCTCTTTGTGTGTGTCCCGTCCCTTGCTTGTAGAGTGGGCGGGGTGGTTTTGGGTTCTTTTTTTTTGTGTGCCAGGGGCTTGTTGAATCGTCCTCTTTGTGTGTGTCCCATCCGGTGCTTGCAGGGGGGGGTGGGTGCTTGCAGGTGGGCGCGAGCGGCTTCTTTTTTTTTGTGTGCTAGTTTCGTGTGCAATGGGTTTCGTGCAGCGCTGTGTGCGTCGCCTATGTTTGACTCCTTTTTTCTGTGCTGACTCCTTTTTTCTGTGGTCGCGGCGCCTCATTTCTTTGACTCCTTTTTTCTGTGCTCACTCCTTTTTTCTGTGGCCGCGGCCGCCTCTTGCGGCGCCTCATTTCTTGGGGCGCCTGCGCAGTACGTCTTTTTGCGGCTACGGCCCATGGCCGGATGTCCCTGCGTCCATCCGGTTTAGCATTCTCGGTTAGTAATATGGATTATTATTGACCTTTGGTTCCAATATTGCTTGTTACTGACTATGATTTTGCCCGTTACATTTCCTGATCCTTTACTATCTCTCAGTCCCACTTTATGACTTGACATTTTTAATTGAAGATTCAGCTCTCTCTCTCAATTGCTTGTCAAGAGTCTAAGTTTGCAATTCAAGAAGGATTTAGATTTTCATGTTCCTGATGATAATTCAGCAAGTAAATATATAACAATATTTTAACAAAAGAAAACCATATGTTTTGCACATTTTGAATATAATGACGGGATGGCAGACATGTGAATTATGTGTCATAAGCAATGTGAGATTTTTTCTTCTTTTTCCCCATAGATGTTTTCACATCTTTTGCCGATGACAACAGTAGTCACTATCACCTTCTATTATGTCTACATGAAAACATGAAATTAAAAATGACATAGGGTAAGTAACATGTAAAAAATATATAATTTTTGGATAAAGTATTATTCTTTTAATGTCTGGGCTAGAGAGACCTCTAGAATACAAGCTACTTTGGAAAGTTCAACACATTGTTCAAGGGGACAAGTAAACATTTCTATGAATAGGAGCCATAACCAAATGCTCTACCTGTGACACAGAATAATTCCAAAATGCAAATAAAACAATAAAAACAAGGATAAAACAATACTGTACACATTCAGCACTCAATCCATGTACAGTTTTTAGTACATGACATATAACTATCCCCTGATGTACATTAAGTGCATGCACAATTATGTAATTAATTTTTCTTAAGCCACTCATTTCAATAAAGGATTTCGACAGGCAGTAGCTTATAACGATAGCATCAAGCAAGCAGGACTAACTCTGAATGTTATAAAGCAAAAAGTAATAACATCTATGGCTTGTCAAGAAATTCAAGGGCTATAAATAAAAACTTCTGAAAAACTACAGATCCTTGACAGATTCTGTACTGTTATCTCCTAGAAAAACTAAGAAACAGAGACAAAATGAATTTCTTTGAGTTGACTATAAAAGGAAAACCTAAAGAATCCAAGCGACTGACACTCAAGCCCTTAGTATGCCAGCTGTGAAACATTTTAGAAGAGCAAAACAATTATCTGCCTTGAAGAACCAGATGTTATACTTGCTTATTTAAGTGCTCAACTTATCATTACCATCATTACTTTCATTGTTACTTCCTTTATTTTCACTCTGTTATTTTTCTAAGCTCTCCAAGAGCTTTAAACACTTAAAAATTATATGTGAGTCAGTTTATGTTTTTCATATGCAAAGCCTGGGCATCACGTAACATTATGCCACTGAAAATGGGATGGCAATTATGATTATTTTTCATCATTTGGCATTAAATGACTGCCCAGTAAGGTCTCTATGCTCAGGATGCTCACTAAGTACTGGATACGGTGAAGAAGATACTGCTAAAATTGCAATTTAATATCCTCAGCATTTTTTGGTGGGCATTGGGCTTTATTTAAAACTGTGATATTTGATGAAAAACAATTTTGTCTGCCATTTTCACCAAGGCCCATTCTAGAAACCATTACACACATTTATTAAACATGCATTCTTTTAAATTATTATGTAATTTTTCATGACATTTTCAAAAACGTTCTCTTGCCTGGGAAAGATGAAGAAAAGCTACATTTTAAAAAATAAAGTTCTCTATCATTTAATCAACAAAGCTTTTAGGCAAGGCAAAGTAATAAGCATGAGTCAGTTAGCTATGAGAAGCCTTTTCCACAGTGCCATCTTGCATTACTTAAAACATGGCCATAAATATTTCAGATTGCTGCTATCTGAACACACTCAACTATGGCAAAACTGTTTATGGACCTGGAAGAGACCTACAATAGCGGGTACCACAGATACAAAAGCAGGAAAGTGACTAAAAGTGTCTTTCTATCAAAAAGTTATGACACACAAATAAATATAAGCTAAAATAAACAATTATTTTGCTATATTACAAGTTATCCCTATACTGTTCTTTATGGAGTACATATATCTATCTATCTATCTATCTATCATATTGAGAAGCACTCCCATTTTATATAAAAGAGCTATCATTATTTCTCCTCAAAAATGACTTTTCTTTCGCAAATGAGCTACAGTTACCTGTCAAATAAATGTAAAAATAGCATTCCTCCTGTGCCTTTCCTCAATATGTTTGTGCATCCCAACCTCTCTTTCCCTACGTATACCTGCCAAATTCCTCCTAGGCCTCTCCTCCGTATCCTTGCATATTTCAACCTCACTTACCGTATGTGTACCCTCACGGCTTCTTTCACATCTTTGCACAGTATCCTCGATTTTCTGAAACTCTTTTGCCCTACATGTACCTACCCTCAGTGTTCTTTCTATGCCTTTTCTTGTTTTCCGTGTGTGTCTCAACCTCTCCCACCTGGTGGTCCCTTTCTTGATTACGTTCTCTTGATTGTGTAAAGCCTGCTTCTCACCCTGTCATTTTGAAGGCTTCTTGCTCATCTCCTGTCTGCTTTTTGACTACCACCAATGGTAACAGGCCCCCTATATCCATTGTGAAAACATCATTTGTATTTTTTTGCACCATGTTAGTATTTAGGGACCTAACATTTCTCAGCAAATTATTCTCTTTGTTGTCATTTAAATGCCCTATTTTAAAAAACTCAGTTTTGCAAGAATACAACAACAATTGTCACAATCAAGAATTGAACATTGCACCCCTAAAGAATTGTGTGATTATTTCCAACACTGAGCCACCACAGCCAAACTAACCAATCAGATTGCTTGGAGCAAACACACACACACACACACACACACACACACACACACACACACACACACAGACAGTAGTGTTTAATCTTAAAGTAGATTGATGTTATGATCAATTAAAAATGGATTTTAAAATGTACTGTGTGCAATCAAAGCACTGAGAAATATTCACACACAATATAAGAATTAGAGGGAACATTTTATAGTATCTGGTGCTCAAGGACATCACACATTTATTATTATCAGCATGCTTAATGTTTATGCTGTGTTAAGAAAGAAGTGTTTGAGTAGAAAGATGTACATATGGAAAGATGTGTGAAGGAATATTAAACACAAGTATCTTAAAAGGATATAAAAAGTTGACTCTGTAGGGGTATAAATATATTTTACTTTGAACATGCTAACCTGAGATGAATGGCTGGTTTTATGACCAAAGACTTAACTAAAACCAATTTACAATAACTCTATGTATACTTGTTTGGTAAGCTGAAGAAGACTTATAACCATTATGCATGTAAGAGGTCCTGCAAAACTATGGGGTCACACTACTGTTGCTAACTGTCATGTGCATACTCACAAACAAAGACATACATAAACAAATTTAATACATTCACAAAAGACATGTGCATAAAAAGGAATGCCATATTTTAACATTTTCCAAACTTTTATAATGAATAGAAGATCAGAAAACAGTTGTTTGCCTTTCACTGTAAGTTAATTATTGTGTGTGTTTACATGCACACACAAAACTGGACAAGGTGATAAAGCTGGTTAAGGTAGAAACCTGGTTTCTTAAAAACCTGTATATACGGGAGTAGATTTATTGATTTCTCCCTTGGCAAAATGCTTCAATGTCAATAAACTGTGCAAAAATAGTTGAACATCCTTGTTGGCCGCCATGAATCTGAAACACAAGCACAGAGCCTGTGTCTCCCGAGCATTGTGGGAAATGTTACATTTAACAGTAACTTACTTGCATTACTCATTACTTAAAAAAAAAAAGTAACTAAATGTTATATATTTACTTATAACATATAATGTGTTACAAACAGTGTGTTACTTTATCTTCTTTTGTATGTAAAACTGCACACTTAACTGTCCAGCAAGTTATTAAATCTTGAGCTCATATATTATCCATCATGAAAATGACCAGAAATACAGCTATATATAATAATTTTCAGTTTTTTATAAATACGTTTAGTCCTTCATGTTCTGTGAAGTAAATGACTCTAATCATCTTTATATATTCCTGACCTGAGCCAACAATGATTCGCATTATGAACATATGGCAGTGTGATAAGGTTATGCAGTGACCTATCTATAGCAAATGTCTGGATAAAAACTAGATTAACACTTTATGATGTCTGTGTTACCAGACTGCAAACGGTAAACTCCTTTCTGCTCCACTGAGCAATCGAGCCTTGCAAAGGACCTGGTACATTTGTTTCTTTCCTTACACCCAGTGTTTCTGGTATAACAACAATGCAGATATAATAACAATGCACATGTTTTTACTTCAATAAAATGAGTATTATGTTAGGTTTCTCGTTACTTTAAAAAGTATCATACTACTTAATGCATATTACTTTTAATGTATAATCAGAATAAGGGGATATACAGCATGTAATTTTAGAAACAAGATTTCTATGAATAACCGGGTTACTAAAGTGCATGTAAACACACTCATCGAAAGAGTTGCATGAATGCATTTGCTTTGGTGGCTAGGGGGAATTCAGTTATTACCTAATGGCACTGTCACATTTACACCACGAAAACAACTTGCTACAAGTTTTACATGAAAGGCATGCTACACTTACGGACTGTGGTTGTTAAAATCTTACCACTCTTCAGTTGCTGGAGCTGTCACTAGAAGTGAATTGCAGTGCACAAGTAATGACTAAATTGCTTTCAAGTTTTCACACTAATTCCAAGGTGTTGATTGCAGCACCGTGTAGCACTAGACAAGGGTGCTTTTGGAAGCCAGTCCATTTAAAGGCGTCTTTACTATGAAAAGGAAAACTAAACAACTAACACAATATGCCTCATGTTAAAATTCAAAGTGACTTGATACATTCATTCAATTAGCTATAAAATTGGATGCCACATTTCTTTTAGCCCCCATGCTCCTGTCCCATGGACTAAAGGGCAAGTGATCGAGATCACTGGACAGCCCAGCCATTAAATTTCAAAGGTAGGAGAAAAACTGATCCTGAACTCTGCCAAAGGCAAGTCTTGTCTAATATCATATTCATTCTTTTTGCATGACCTATAATTTGTTAAACTAAGGGGCTTCGCTCGCCAACCCATGGGTTTTTTTTCCAGAAATACAATTTAAAGATATTGTTTTTTTCATGGGAATTGTTACATATGCATTATGTTCACTTTTACTTTAAAACTTCATTAAAAACAATATTTGGAATTAACTTTTCTGATATAATTTTTTTCTAGTCTTTCACTGTTAAATCTTCGTCTGCTGTTATCTCTTTCTTTATCTCTGATTCGTTAATTTCTTGTGGAAGTCCAAATTGCTGCATTGTTAAATCTTCTGCTTCTAACATTTCTTTGATGATCGAAAGAGCCGTTTGTTCATTCGACTTTTCAGATAATGGTCCTTGGAACGTTTCCCATAATTGTAAAGCATCATCTTCACCCATCATAATTAAGTACAGGAAGAAGTGTCTTAATTTGTTAGGCATCATTACAGAAGCGGCATCAGACATCATTTCAAACATATAGTCATCCGATTACATAACCCAGCTGCTTGTGCCGCTTCTTGAAAGGTACCGTATGTAGTTCCATCCATAGTTTGAACATCTTTATATGACGTTGCTCCTTTTGACTCACGTAACAACAATTTTAAATGAAACCTTTCGATATCTTTTGATGATACAATATTTAATTGAATATTTAATCGAGCAACACTTTTGCAATTAATTTTTCTTGGATGCCACACTCTTTTTTGTTTCTGCCATGTGTAATGTTGAGGAATTTGCGCATACGTATATGCTTTTGCATTCACATCTGTTTTCAAAATAAGCCAATAATTTTGTATTTCTATTTTTCGCTTCCTCTAATGCTTCTACTACCTCGCCCTCTTTAAATTGAATCATATTCTGACCTGGTAAATGAATTGGTAATAATTCAACATAATGCCACCCGCTTTCTTTTGCACTGACATATCTAAATATGCTTGAACTTCGTCCTGAGACTGTTCTTTCGATAAAGTGATGTGTAGTCTATCGTGCCCTTTATGAATGTACTTGTAGATGTACTTAATACTCATAACCGGTGCACAATATTCGACATTAATATGACAATCGAATCGTTTGAGCAAATATGGGTTATATGTTACAATCATTGAATTATGGAGCATCACAATTTTACCATCTTTCTTTCCGTGATAAGTGTGTTGTTCGTGATGATTATCTCTTTGGCGATAATCAGGAAAGCCAACCTTAGTCATATCTGTTGTTTGAACAAACACTTTTGGAAATTTCCTGAAACGCTTTTTCTTTTTCTTTTGAGTCCCAACATACTGAATTTTTTAAATGTGGTCCGTGAGACATGTGTTTAATGACTTTGTACCATAATTCAGGATAGGTTTCTCTGTTTGGAATTTCAGCACAGACAAAGCGATCTACATCAGCAGTAGATAGATAGATAGATAGATAGATAGATAGATAGATAGATAGATAGATAGATAGATAGATAGATAGATAGATAGATAGATAGATAGATAGATAGATAGATAGATAGATAGATAGATAGATAGATAGATAGATAGATAGATAGATAGATAGATAGATAACTTTATTAATCCCAAGGGGACATTCATTTTGTAAAGTAACCAATAAATGCATGTGAGGCAAACCCCGTTTTTGAAATACAATCGTGTAAATGTATGCTCTGATTTGACCGAACCTCGTTTCAAGTTCATTCAATAAAAATAAGACTTTCTGATAAAACAATCTACTTACAAAAATGCGAATATCCAGAGCCGATGTAGCTGGTGGCATTGTTCTCAAGAATCTGAGGATTTCTGGCCATTGTGGATTGCATGTCATTGTAATAAATAAATCTGGCCGACCAATAGTTCAGGATATTGCTATTGCATCATGATATAACTGTTGCAATGCTCTTGGACTACCTTGATATGATGATGGTAATATTACTGCTTTACCTATTTTGAATTTGTCTGAACTATTGATATTTGAATTTTGAACGTGATCAATGAGACCTTGCATATATTCCGTTCTAAGTTTTGCTTGATTAGATTTAATAAAGAAGAGACGATTAGCTTCGACTTTTAGATACGCATTAATAATGTAATGTTGCGATAGACGTTGCAGATCTTTCTTCTTCGTTTAGTCATTGCTTACTTTCCTTATTATCAGAATTTGCATATAGATTATTATTGTTCTTTTTGCATTTTTTGGGCATTCTTTTCTCTCCAACACTTTTGGGTCTCTTTACCACGTGTTGCTTTATCTTCTTCGCTTAGTTGTGAATGGGTCATCTTTAACATTTACATTTTTTTAGAACTGTCCTTTCTTCTTCGCTTAGTCATTTTTGAAGTTCTATCCAACAACTGAGAGGTTAGATGACTGTGATCTTCTTTGAAAACGCTTGTAAGTAGCACGTGATTTGCCAAGGTCACCGTCTCATGGGACTTGCTTCCAAAGGATGTCAGTATGATGTGACTTGACCATGTCACGAGACTTCAAAGTGTCTCTCTGTCTCTCTTCAAATGATCACGTCTCGTCCCAAGTTTTTTTTATAATAGAGAGATGTGTAATTTGCATTTTATATGCAAACTTGTTACACTGCTCTGAGCTGATATTCTGTGAAGAGTGCTTTACAAAAATCAATTGAGCTGAAACTTTCCATGACAGGCTGATGAGCTTGACAATTGAGTGGCTCTGGAAATAACGGCAATGCTGCTCTAAAGCGAGAGCACTTAATTAAGGTGATGTGGGACTCTCATGTGGACGCCACCTGGGAAGATGGGACTTTGTGGCAGAATAAGGGCATGGTAGAGGGATTATATCTTGCAGCTGGTTGGAGAATGCCAAAGAATTCCCCAGAAGGAGTTAAATGATGCTGCTGAAGTGTCTGCTTTGATCACCTCAGTCTGCTGCTACTGCAAATTTTAGGAGGAAAATTGAATGAAATAAAAGAAAAAAATTGAAATAACAGGTTTTCACAATGAATGTCAACATGGTGGTTCTTGAGAACAGGCTTTATTTTATCATTTTATGAAAGGTGTTGACTAGAGAAATCATTAATCTCTGGGCACAGGTAGAAATTGAGCAAAAATGGCCAACAGGAAATGTGATGTGAATGTATTTTCATTTATGTAAATGTGTGAACTCATTCTGTGCTAATCTTGTGCAACATAAAGAGAATTATCTAAACAAGCCACAACATAAAATGAATGCCAGTGTAAATATAAGCAAATGTTTCCTTTTTATGACAACAATTGTTTTGGCCTAAGACAAAGCTGGCTCTGAAAATTTTTTGCCTTTTCTATTGAAGTGAACTTTTAAGAGAGACAATGATCTTTCAATTCACTACAAGATCTCCAATGTCTCAGACTCAATTCATTTAAAAGATTTACTGGTAGTTTACACAAACTATACTTGTTTACAGTTTCTAAACTTGAATCTAGGTCAGATACCCTCAGTGGTTCTGCAGAATTACTCTTTACTTTGTAATTACCACTGAACGTTCTGTATTCAGAGACTACTGAAATGTGGCCTAGATATCTATCTATATAAATGTAAATATAAATATTGGATATATACTGTAAATATAAATATGCCAGCATCTTTAATATCCTCTTTTTACCTGGAAATTCATTCTGGATCCAGTCTCTGTAGTTCACATATTGTTATTTATAGAAATACACTAGATACCAATGAAAGAGTTGCACCATTTCTTGTTCACCAATACCTAACTAAATTCTGCTATAGTACCTGTTATAATATATAACTCCAACACCGTTAACGATGAATGCAAACATATATTAAGCAGCATGTCTCCAGAGTAATTTGCACTGCTACCTTACAGCTCTATTGTGGTTTGGTGTCCTGGCCTAGACACTGTCAATAAAGAGCCTGCTCATTTTCCCTATGTACTGTATCTCTGTCCATATAGTTCCCTACCTAGGGAGTCCAGCTTTCTTCCCTCTCGCAAATATGTATATTTTAGTTTAAATGTCATCTGTAAATTTAGCAGAAGAAACTCTGTGTATTACGCCCTTTGATGGCTTGGCCTGGCATTCGTGTTGGTTCTTATCATGTGTTCAATGCTCTCAGCACAAGTTTCCTATAACACTGCATTAGTTTAAGGGTCAATAGAATAATGATAGATGGACCGTATAGCAATAAAATTAGTTGAACTCCTACACCTGAAGATGAATTATTATAAATGTATTACCTTGTTATATTCAAATTTTGTACTAGAGAGTATCATTATTAACCACAAATTAAATCTAGAAATATGCTAATATTAAACAAAATTAGCATATTATCTAGTAATTTGTTATTTATTGAAAAATGTGGGTGGTGTTTTGGCAAGATAATTGTGGTTGGATCTCAGTTTTGCTTCAGCCTGGGATCATTTCTTCATTTAAATGGTGTTTGTATATTCTTTTTGCCATCAAGCAGTGTAGCTTAGTGACAAGGGCACTACATTTTAAACCACACAACTGCTAGTTCAATTCTTGTGTTTTACTAATTGCATGATCCTGAGTAAGTTATTGAGATTCATGGGTTCCAAATGAAAAAAAAAATCAAAAACAAAACAAATTAACAGCACTTGTTTACTGTGTAAAACACCTTGGGGTGTTACTGATTCCAGAAGGGGCCTATATATATATTAATACATTTTTTTGGTTCATGTGGATCATGTTTTGAGAAACAGTTTATTTACAAAGTCCAAAAATAAACAATTATCAGATTTAAATGGCCCAGTGTGAGTGACTATGTAAAAGGTCATGTTTTACATGACTTTCTGCCCGCATGCAACTATAGAAAACTAACGTAACCATGTTTGTGACAGTCACTGCCCAATATCTGACTTTTACTATAAAACCTCCAATATACTGTATATTACATAAATGCCTTTAAGATTCCCAATAATCCCACTATAATTGTGATTAAGCCTTGCAGCAGCTTGTTACAACAGCTCCGTGTCTTGTCTACGTATTTTAGTTTTTTTAGACTGTTTTTTGTTTTCCTAACGATAGCTTAAAGTGCAATTAAGTTTTCATAAGTGGAGCCCTCTTTGACCATGAGGTTTAAGAGTGTTTTAATCACTTTTTTTTTTTACTTTTTGTTTGGTTTTCCTGAGCGCCACTAATGTTAACGTGGCAAGCACCATGGGAAGGCTTCTGGTTTACTTACTGAACCAGTTACTCGCTCTGAAGCCAGACGCAGAACAAAACAGAATCTTTTGGATTTACCTCCGGAGTTAAGGAGAAAGATGATGAAGGGGTGCTGTGAAGGAGCGAAACGTTGGGGGAAACAAGCAGGTGGGATTGTGCAACAGGCAGGTAAGAGTGAAAAGAGAAGAAGATACAAGCCGTATCTCCCCTCTGTGATAATGGGCAATGTTGTCTCGCTTGATAATAAGATGGACGAGCTCATGGCACTGGTTAAGTATAACAGGGAATTTCGCGAGTGCTGTTTAATGTTCTTTAATGAGACGTGGCTGCACAAGCTTATTCCTGACTCTGCCATGGACATTGCCGGCTTCCAGTGTGTAAGAGCGGATAGAACACGGGCTGAAAGTGGAAAGCGCAGAGGTGATGGGCTCGTTGTACTTGTAAATGAACGATGGTGCCACCCAGGTCACATTGTGATTAAAGAACGTATCTGCAGCCCGGACATCGAGTTGCTAGCGGTAGGACTACTCCCATACTACATGCCAGGGAGTTCTCAAATGTGATCACCATTGTTGTTTACATTCCTCCTTCGGCAAAATGCAGCGACGGCGTGTGATGTCATTCACTCGGTCACCGCGGGACTCCAGACAAAACACCCAGATGCTTTCATCCTCATCTCTGGAGACTTCAATCACATTTCCCTTAACAACACACTTAGCAGTTTTAGCCAGTTTCTTAATTGTCCTACCAGAGAGGATAAAACACTGAATCTATTGTATGCTAATGTTAAAGAGGCATACAGTTGTTCAGCCATCCCGTCTCTTGGGAGATCAGACCACAACCTTGTGTACCTTCTTCCTCTTTATGTGCCACTTGTGAAGAGGCAGTTAGCCACTGTCAGGACTATGAGGGTGTGGTCAGAGGAAGCCAGTGTAGCTATACAGGACTGTTTTGAGGCAACAGATTGGGACACTCTCTGTGAGCCTCATTTGGTGGACACTGATGGTCTCACTGACTGTATCACAGAATACGTTAACGTCTGTGTAGACAACACTGTACCTTTAAAATCTGTACGCTGCTTCCTTAACAACAAACCATGGGTCACCAAGGACATTAAAGCTCTTCTGAATGAAAAGAAGAGAGCATTTAGGTCAGGTGACAAAGAAGCAGTGAAGAGGGTACAGAAACTAAAAGAGGGGAGGGACAGCTATAGGATAAAGCTGGAACAAAAGCTGTAGCAGAACAACACCAGAGAGGTCTGGAAGGGCATAAGGGCAATTACTGGTTTTAATTCAAGCTGCCAGAGGACTGAGGGTGACAAAGAAAAGGCAAATTAATTTAACCAGTTTTTTAGTAGGTTTGACAGCATGCCTCAGTCCAACCTGCCCTGCAGCTCCACCTCTGTGGCTAACAATGTATCCTTGGACACCACCATCAATACCTCACCTTCTAACTTTTCCCTCTCCCACCACTCATTACAGGAGAAACAGTGCAGTGAATTATTACCTCCTACCCCCTCTTTACCAGTTGAACCCTACTCCGCCCCTTGTTCTATCCACAACACTGACACAACCAGACCATCCACCACCTTTACAGAAGACCAAGTCGTGAGAGAATTACGCAGACTTCGTTCTGACAAGGCGGCAGGCCCTGATGGCATCAGCCCAAGGGTGTTTAAAGTCTGCGTCTCACAACTCTGTGGTGTACTACTTAGGATTTTCAACTTAAGCCTGAGTGTTAAAAAAGTGCCAGTGCTATGGAAAACATCTTGTCTGGTTCCTGTTCCAAAGAAGGCACATCTTAGTGCCCCTTCTGACTACAGTGTCGCTCACCACACACATCATGAAAGTCTTTGAGAGACTAGTCCTGGAAATACTTCGCCCCCAGGTTAAGTCAGCACTGGACCCTCTCCAGTTTGCCTACCAGGCGAGGATTGGAGTCGAAGATGCAATCATCTACTTGCTGCACTGTGCCTACAGTCACCTAGACAAGCCAGGAGGAACTCTCAGGATTATTTTCTTCGATTTCTCATGTGCCTTTAACACCATCCAGCCAGCCAGACTGGGGATTAAGCTATTGGAAATGCAGGTGGATGCTCCCTTAGTTTCGTGGATCATGAACTATCTGACGGGAAGGCCACAGTTTGTGCGGCTACAGGGCTCTGTGTCTAATACCGTGCTGTGTGGCACTGGAGCTCCACAAGGGACAGTTCTGTCACCATTCATCCTCACCCTGTACACTACAGATTTTAGTTACAACACAAAGGGCTGCCATCCGCAGAAATTCTGTGATGACTCTGCAATAGTTGGTAGTATCAGACATGGAGAAGAGATGGAATACAGGAAGGTAGTGGACAATTTTGTTGACTGGTGTGAGCTGAATCAATTGCAGATCAACACCAGTAAAACTACAGAAGAAGAAGAAGATCGCGAACTCCAGCCACTCCCCTGTCTGTTAAGGGTATGGAGATGGAGATAGTTGAGGAGTACAAGTATCTAGGGGTGCATATGAGCAATAAGCTAGACTGGTCCAAGAACTCGCTGGCCATATACAAGAAGGGTCAAAGTAGGCTGTATTTCCTACACAAGCTCAGATCTTTTAGTGTCAGCAGCACTATGTTGCGGATGTTCTATGACAGTGTGGTTGCCAGTGCCTTTTTCTTCGCTGTGGCATGCTGGGGGAGCAGCATGAAAGTGGCAGACATCAGGAGACTAAACAAACTAATTCAGAAGGCTTCCTCTGTGGTAGGAGAGAAACTGGACAGCTTGGAAACTGTGGCAGATCAGAGAATGCTGTCTAGGCTTTGGTCTATTATTGAAAATGCTAATCACCCACTTCATAGTGTTGTGGTTGGACAGAGGAGCATTTTCAGCAGTAGACAGACTAGCATCAAGTGCTCCACTGAACGTCACAGAAAATCCTTCCTCCACACAGCCATCAGACTCTATAACTCCTTTCCCGGTCACTCACCCATACTTTAAGCTATTACCCTTTTTCTTTATTGGATATCCAGGTATATTTTTCAAGTACTTGAAATATGCAACTTACTATCTGTTCTTGTGCAATAAGTTCTCTTCTCTTCACATGAGAATAACCTTATTTGTTCTCAGAATGTGCAATATTAACTTATCTAGTTTGATACTTACATTTATTATACTCTATTTATATTTACATGATTAGTTTATACTTGCTCTTAGTGTAACATGTCCCTTGTCTGTTGTTAAGTTGTAACATAAGTAATTTCCTTCGGGATTAATAAAGTTTTCTGATTCTGATTAAATATGGATATGTGCGGTCTCCTTTATTTCTCTATTATAATAAAAAAATCTTGGGAGGACAGACATGATTTGACTTTCTCAAAGAGACACTTTCACGTCCCATGAAACAAGACTTTGTGCCAAGAGATTTAACCATGCCCCAGGCCGGAAATAAAAGACAAAGAGTAGATGACAAAGTAGAACATCGTAAAGAATTCCAAAACGGTGGTGCAATACACATGAAGAGCAGCATGACGCATGATGAGCAGTGCCTGGTTGTCTCCACACATACCGCTTAGAATTAAGGCCAAAAAGTTCTATCTTGGTCTCATCAGACCAGAGAATCTTATTTCTCACCATCTCAAAGTCCCTCAGGTGTCTTTTAGCAAACTCCATGCGGGCTGTCATGTGTCTTGCACTGAGGTATGTGTGGAGACAACCAGGCACTGCTCATCACTTGTCCAATACAGTCCCCACAGTGAAGCATGGCGGTGGCAGCATCATGTTGTGGGGGTGTTTTTCAGCTGCAGGGACAGGACGACTGGTTGCAATCGAGGGAAAGATGAATGCGGCCAAGTACAGGGATATCCTGGACAAAAACATTCTCCAGAGTGCTAAGGACCTCAGACTGGGCCGAAGGTTTACCTTCCAACAAGACAATGACCCTAAGCACACAGCTAAAATAACGAAGCAGTGGCTTCACAACAACTCTGTGACTGTTCTTGAATGGCCCAGCCAAAGCCCTGACTTAAACCTAATTGAGCATCTCTGGAGAGACCTAAAAATGGCTGTCCACCAACGGTTACCATCCAACCTGACAGAACTGGAGAGGATCTGCAAGGAGGAATGGCAGAGGATCCCCAAATCCAGGTGTGAAAAACTTGTTGCATCTTTCCCAAGAAGACTCATGGCTGTATTAGCTCAAAAGGGTGCTTCTACTAAAATACTGAGCAAAGGGTCTGAATACTTAGGACCATGTGATATTTCAGTTTTTCTTTTTTAATAAATCTGCAACAATTTCAAAAATTCTTTTTTTTTGTCTGTCAATATGGGGTGCTGTGTGTACATTAATGAGGGAAAAAATTAATTAAAATGATTTTAGCAAATGGCTGCAATATGACAAAGAGTGAAAAATTGAAGGGGGTCTAAATACTTTCCATACCCACTGTATACTGTACAATCTGGCGTGCACGCTTTACCTCAAGTTTAGTTTACAGGTCGTGTTGTGTTGTTTGGGCGCCACCTACTGACTCTGGGAAGCCACTGGGTTTGACTCTGGGGCGCAGTACGCGTGCGCTTCGGTGCGTCTGGCATCCATTCATATATACAACCTTCGTTTAGTAATATAGATTTGTGTGTGTACGTCTGTATATAGTGGTGTGGATGGGGGAAGGATTTTTTTACCTGGGGACCACAGAGGTGAGAAATGGCCCTGGTTACTCAATATACATACTTTATACCTGAATAGCACACAATAATCACTTCTACAATCTTTACAAAGGCCATGCTAATTTAGCATAAAAACATCGATCCAAGAAAATTACAGCATAGATAAAAAGGGCACGGAAATTACAGGAAAAAAAATCTAGAAGACAGTGAATTGAAGAATAAAAACCCTGAAAGGTTTAGAATAAAAGGGAAAATACAGAAAAAGGCAAAAATAACCTCTCAAAATGACCACTACATAATTCAAAAAAGTCTGCATATGGTGTATGCACACTCAGCGGGTGTGGTACATGTTGAATACTTGAGTAGAATCTTTCATATTTAGTCTCTCACACATTGTGTGCATGGTGCCACCAGTATCAGATTTACCACAAATTCTTGAAATTATTATTCATTTTAAAGCACCACATGCAAATTCACATTTCCACTGTCATTACCTTTCACATCCAATTTCAAATACCTGTATAAAATGAATTTGTATTGTGTAAAATGTCAAGAATGGATGCCATTTGGAATAATGTCCTAAAACATGGCTAAAGCATCGGTCTGTTTATTGTGTCAACATCTGTTAAGTTCATGACACGCTACTGACAGGCATAATGCATTCTGGTATCACAATGAATATATGAATAGATATTTCTTCCTAAAAGACATACATACGTGTGCTGGATGTCTCAGTGAGATGCATGTCAAATGTAAGTTTTCACATGTGTACCTGAATATAGGGAGAGGAATTGAGGTATTAAAAAAACAAAGCAATTTTTTGGCATTAAGTATGAAAAGCATCAAACACAAGAAAATGTTCTAATGCATTAGTAATTAAATGTGGGACGCAGGTGAGCAAAGAATAGCTGCTAAGCCCTGGCTGGTTTTGAAATTAGAGAAGATACAGACTATTGCATATGCAGAAGAAAAATACCCAGACACCTGTGCAAGCAGTGGATCAGTGGAATGGATTTATATACTGGCTTTTAAATTAGACTGTAGTGTCAGAGTCATTCTGAATTTCCTAATTGACTTCTGATCATTATTCAGTTTTCAGAGAAGCACCGGGGAACTACAGCATTTAACATTAATAGGCTGAAGCTAACTGTGACTTTAAAGACATGAAAAAAGAATGTCTTAAGAGAATTCAGATTTGAAAACAGCCTTCTCTGTTATTCAAACCAGGAAATTGCTTCCCCGATATTAGATAAATTAATTCACTGGCCTCAAATCTGACAAGTGCTAAAGGTTGATAACCTTCTCCAAGTATGACTCACACAGAGCATAAACTCCTCATCAAAACAGATTATTATTTTAATCAATAATTTGATTTCTCTAATTAATCAAGTTAATATGCCTTTAAGCCTTACTATAAAATGAGAACATATGGCTAAACACAGTGATATTTTCAGACTTGCTTAACAACAGGGCATTAATCAAATTACTGCATTAAATTATCACATTTTCCACTGTACCATTTTTACAGTACTATTTTAATGCTTGACTTGCTTTTTTACAGCAAAATTATTGAAACTGACATTTTGCGTTAAGACTACTCAAAAATTAGCCAGCAGTGATTTGACTTATTAAAAAGAATCTTTGTCAGCACGCCAAACTAAAAGAGCTATTATTATTCCTCCTCATGCAGAAGGTGTGATTCAAGCACAGTACACAGGAGACTCCACAAGTCCAGACAACTAGAACATTTAAACTGGATTTTAAGTTCATATCAACAATACCTAATGAAATCACTGAAAGTTTAGAGCTCAGCTAACGGAAACCACAGGGTTTATTATATTTTATAGAAATCCAGATGCAGAAGTTGTGCTGTTAACCTGATTAGATTACAAGATATGTGGAGACAAAATAAGTGTTGTATATGTTTGAAGTGTTTCTCAGACACCAGGGATTACATGGAGGGAGTGTTTACCTAAGAAAAACACAAACAAAAGCAAGAAGGAAAACTGGGAAAAAATTTAGACATAAAGATAAAATTAAGAAGCTGAACTAGTTTCCACTTTTGGCTTAGTATGTTACTCTTGGCAAACCT
This sequence comes from Erpetoichthys calabaricus, assembly GCF_900747795.2. Lineage (NCBI taxonomy): Eukaryota > Metazoa > Chordata > Cladistia > Polypteriformes > Polypteridae > Erpetoichthys > Erpetoichthys calabaricus. The sequence continues at coordinate 39,833,840 of NC_041407.2, forward strand.
TTTATTTCCCTCCATTTAACAAATATCTTAGCCTATGAAGTACTTTAGGATTTTGCTCTGCCAGAACAGTATCAGGTGAAAATGGCGTTAACTTCCTAGGTAAATCTGTATTATATACTGTACCAGAATAAGCAGAGAGAAGTGTAAGGTACTGCCCAAAAATTACACTGATATTACAGTGCCCATAAAAAGTATACACTTCTTGGAAGTTTCTCATTTGGTTATTATAGAACACTGAGTCAGTGGATTTAAATTGTCTTTTTTGACACTGACAAACTGAAAAACACTCTTTAATGTCAAAGGCAATAGATCTCTGTAAAGCTATTTAAATTAATTGCAAATATAAAACACAAAATGATTGATCACATAAGAATTCACCTCTTTAATATCCATCCATCCATTATCCACCGCTTGTCCGAGGTCGGGTCTCGGGGGCAGCAGCCTAAGCAGGGAAGCCCAGACCTCCCTCTCCCTGGCCACCTCCTCCAGCTCCTCTGGAAGGACCCCGAGGTATTCCAAGGCCAGCCGGGAGATATAATCACGCCAGCATGTCCTGGGTCTGTCCCGTGGCTTTCTCCCAGTGGGGCATGCCCGGAACACCCCCCAAGGGAGGCGTCCAGGGGGCATCCTAACCAGATGCCCGAACCACCTCAACTGACTCCTCTCAATGCGGAGGAGCAGCGACTCTACTTCGAGTTTCTCCCGGATAACTGAACTCCTCACCCTATCTCTAAGGGAAAGTCCAGCCACCCTGCGGAGAAAACTCATTTCGGCCGCTTGTATCCGTGATCTTGTTCTTTCGGTCACTACCCAAAGCTCGTGGCCATAGGTAAGGGTAGGAACGTAGTTCGACTGGTAAATCGACAGCCTCAACTTTTGGCTCAGCTCTCTCTTCACCACGACGGACCGTTGCAGAGCCCGCATTACTGCGGATGCCGCACCGATCCGTCTGTCAACCTTCCTCTCCATTCTTCCCTCACTCGTGAACAAGATCTCTTTAATATGGCACATCTAAATCATCACTGGTGCAGCCATCTGCTTTTAGAAGTCACATACAGTAATTAGTTAATTAAAGTTCACCTGTTCGTAGTTTTAATTGTATAAATGTAATTTTTTCTGGAAGGTCCCAATTGTGGTTAGTCAGTATGGCAGTCTAACAAACGCTACACACATGTAACTGAATCAACAACAGATGTGAGGTTTTACCTAATCTTTTTAGCTGATGCTTTCTTACTCATCTCTGTATTATTTGAGGTGTCACATTGCTAAGACATTTCCTTGGTAGATGCCTCTCCTTGCAGGTCCAGGACATTTATGCCTTGTTTGCTGTGTACGAGCATCAGTGTTTCTCTTAGTATATCCTAAGGTCTTGTTTTGCAGAAGGTAAGCTATCATTTTTTCTGATATTTTTCAGCATTTTTGACTATTCTCTTGTGTTTTATAATATGTTATTTTTTTTGCATGCTCTATTTTAAAAACCTGTGGTTGTCTAGTTTAAGTATCTTCCTCAATGCAAGCTTTCCATCTTTTGTTGTTGTTCTTTTATACATTTGCTTTAGCTCTGTAGACCAAGTCCTTGAGAGCTGCATCTTATGAAGCCTGGTAGATTCTCCTTGCTGTAAGCTTGATGTTTTAGCACTTTCCACAATCAGTGGCTAATTATTCACAAACAACATCAAGATCTATGGTACAACTAGCTTTTCATATTTTTCTGCTTGCTGCCAACATAATAATAAGAATGGCTTTAAAAAAGACACTCTACTCTATAGGAACAGTATTTGTCATTACTACCTTACTATAAAATGTGTGTAAAGAAATGTCTAATGTCCTGTAGTTAGGGCATTATAAAACATATGGGGTGCTCAAAAATCATTTTGAAATTTTAAAATCAATCCATCCATCCATTTTCCTCCTTATTAACTGAATTAGCATTTTTCAATCTAAATTGTATTGCATGCTGTTGAGCAGCTCTGCACTGAGTTGAACAATTTGGACTGAAAGTGCTGATGGGTGGCTTAAACATTCACAAATAGAAATAAACAAAATGCAAAATCTATCCTTTGTTGATTGACTCTGAACTCTTTCATTTTATGAATGGTATTATACCAGAGCTGATATTCTCAGGTTCTGCTGGATTTCACTTTGACCGGCTTTTAAATTAGAAATCAATCCTTACTGTTTAATGAAACATATTTAATCATAAGGGTTGTTAATGATTTTTGATTTTCTGAGAAAATCATGAAAATAGTCTGAAGACCAGAGAATATTTCAGCCCTCTGGATTTTAAACTTTTGCCATATTTCTCCCCCACTATTCTACTCAAACAACCAACTAAATATAGGTACTAATTATCACTCATTATTTTATTATTCAAACCCTTCCTGTTAATGAAAAAAATTTCAGATTTTTTGTTACTTATGATTTTCTCCTGCCCCTGACAGTAAATTTTCATTTAAGAGCAAAACCGAATCTGAATATGAGTACTTCTTAAATGATTTTGTCAGACCCTCCTAATACAAGTGTTTTATATGAATAAACCAAGACTGCCACAGAAAAATACCAAAAAAATGTTTATTTCCTACTGTAGAGAAATTACATAAAAATGCACTTGTGGATTAGAAGAAACCTCCATTCATCCATCCATCCATCCTCTTCCGCTTATCCGAGGTCAGGTCACGGGGGCAGCAGCTTGAGCAGAGATACCCAGACTTCCCTCTCCTTGGCCACTTCTTCTAGCTCTTCCGGGGGAATCCCAAGGCATTCCCAGGCCAGCCGAGAGACATAGTCCCTCCAGTGTGTCCTGAGTCTTCCCCGGGGCCTCCTCCCGGTTACACGTGCCCGGAACACCTCACCAGGGAGGCGTCCAGGAGGCATCCTGATCAGATGCCCGAGCTACCTCATCTGACTCCTCTTGATGCGGAGGAGCAGCGGCTCTACTCTGAGCCCCTCCCGGATGACTGAGCTTCTCACCCTGTCTATAAGGGAAAGCCCAGACACCCTGCAGAGGAAACTCATTTCAGCCGCTTGTATTTGTGATCTCGTTCTTTCTGTCACTACCCATAGTTCATGACCATAGGTGAGGGTAGGAACATAGATCGACAGGTAAATTGAGAGCTTTGCCTTGTGGCTCAGCTCCTTTTTAACCACGACAGACTGATGCAGAGCCCGCATCACTGCGGATGCTGCACCGATCCGCCTGTCGATGTCACGCTCCATTCTTCCCTCACTCGTGAACAAGATCCCGAGATACTTGAACTCCTCCACTTGGGGCAGGTTCTCGCTCCCAACCCTGAGAGGGCACTCCACCCTTTTCCGGCTGAGGACCTGATTCCCGTCCCAGCCACTTCACACTCAGCTGCGAACCGATCCAGAGAGGGGTGAAGATCACGGCCTGAAGAAACAAACAGAACAACATCATCTGCAAAAAAGCGGTCACCCAATCCTGAATCCACCAAACTGGACCCCCTCAATGCCCTGGCTGCGCCTAGAAATTCTGTCCATAAAAGTTATGAACAGAATCGGTGACAAAGGGCAGCCCTGGCGCAGTCCAACTCTCACTGGAAACGGGTTTGACTTACTGCCGGCAATGCGGACCAAGCTCTGATACCGTTCATACAGGGACCGAACAGCCCTTATCAGGTGGTCTGGTACCCCATACTCTCAGAGTACCCCCACAGGATTCCCTGAGGGACACAGTCGAATGCTTTTTCCAAGTCCACAAAACACATGTAGATTGGTTGGGCAAACTCCCAAGCACCTTCCAGGACCCTGCTATGGGTGTAGAGCTGGTCCACTGTTCCGCAACCAGGACGAAAACCTGAATCCGAGGTTCGGCTATCTGACGGACCCTCCTTTCCAGGACCTCCGAATAGACTTTTCCAGGGAGGCTGAGGAGTGTGATCCCTCTGTAGTTGGAACACACCCTCTGGTCCCCTTTCTTAAAAGGGGGACCACCACCCTGGTCTGCCAATCCAGAGGCACTGTCCCTGATGTCCATACAATGTTGCAGAGGCATGTCAACCATTGGAATTAATAAAGTATCTATCTATCTATCTATCTATCTATCTATCTATCTATCTATCTATCTATCTATCTATCTATCTATCTATCTATCTATCTATCTATCTATCTATCTATCTATCTATCTATCAACCAAGACAGTCCTACAACATCCAGAGCCTTGCGGAACTCCGGGCATATCTCATCCACCCCCAGGGCCCTGCCACCAAGGAGTTTGTCCCAGAGATGGGGGAACCCACCTCCGAGTCCCCAGGCTCTGCTTCCTCATTGGAAGGCATGTTAGTGGGATTGAGGAGGTCTTCGAAGTACTCCCCCCACCGATCCACAACGTCCCGAGTCGAGGTCAGCAGCGCACCATCCCCACTATATACAGTGTTGACACTGCACTGCTTCCCCCTCCTGAGACGCCGGATGGTGGACCAGAATCTCCTCAAAGCCGTCTGAAAGTCGTTCTCCATGGCCTCCCCAAACTCCTCCCACACCCGAGTTTTTGCCTCAGCAACCACCAAAGCCGCATTCCGCTTGGCCTGCCAGTACCCAACAGCTGCCTCCACAGTCCCACAGGACAAAAGGGTCCTGGAGGACACCTTCTTCAGCTTGACAGCATCCCTCACCGCCAGTGTCCACCAACGGGTTTGGGGATTGCGCCACGACAGGCACAGACCACCTTACAGCCACAGCTCCAGGCAGCCGCCTCAACAATAGAGGCACGGAACATGGCCCATTCGGACTCAATGTCCCCCACCTCCCTCGGGATGTGGTCGAAGTTCTGCCAGAGGTGGGAGTTGAAGCTACTTCTGACAGGGGACTCTGCCAGACGTTCCCAGCAGACCCTCACAACACGTTTGGGCCTACCAGGCCTGACCGGCATCCTCCCCCACCATCGAATCCTACTCACCACCAGGTGGTGATCAGTTGACAGCTCCGCCCCTCTCTTCACCCGAGTGTCCAAGACATGTGGCCGCAGGTCCGACGACACGACCACAAAGTCGATCATCGAACTGAGGCCTAGGGTGTCCTGGTGCCAAGTGCACAGATGAACACCCCTATGCTTGAACATGGTGTTCGTTATGGACAATCCATGAGAGCACAGAAGTCCAATAACAAAACACTGCTCGGGTTCAGATTGGGGGGGCCATTCCTCCCAATCATGCCCTTCCAGGTCTCACTGTCATTGCCCACGTGAGCATTGAAGTCTCCCAGCAGAACGAAGGAGTCCCCAGAAGGTATGCCCTCTAGCTCCCCCTCCAGGGACTCCAAAAAGGGTGGGTACTTCAAACTGCTGTTCGGCACATACACGCAAACAACAGTTAGGACCCGTCCCCCCATCTGAAGGCAGAGGGAGGCTACCCTCTCATCCACCGGGGTAAACCCCAATGAACAGGCTCCAAGTCGGGGGGCAATAAGTATGCCCACACCTGCTCGGCGCCTCTCACCAGGGGCAACTCTAGAGTGGTACAGAGTCCAGCCCCTCTCAAGGAGATTGGTTCCAGAGTCCAAGCTGTGCGTCGAGGTGAGTCCGACTATATCTAGCCGGAACCTCTCAACCTCGTGCACTAGCTCAGGCTCCTTCCCCTTCAGAGAGGTGACATTCCACGTCCCAAGAGTTAGCTTCTGTAGCCGAGGATCGGACCCCGCCTTCGGCCACCACCCAACTCACACTGCACCGACCTCCTTGGCCCCTCCCATAGGCGGTGAGCCCATGGGAAGGGGTAGAAGAAACCTATTAAATATAATTTAAGTTACAAATTGTTCTAAAATATGTTAAATAAAAATAAACTGCACTTTATACAAAGAAGGTCAAAACGTGTTTCAGTGACTTCACAGGGAACATATCATGGGGGCAAGTTGCAACAACATCAAAAAAATAACTAGACAAACCATGATCCTTGGGTCAAGAAGAGCAAACCGTCTCATTTATTATACAGTAATCCCTCCTCCATCGCGGGGGTTGCGTTCCAGAGCCACCCGCGAAATAAGAAAATCCGCGAAGTAGAAACCATATGTTTATATGGTTATTTTTATATTGTCATTCTTGGGTCACAGATTTGCGCAGAAACACAGGAGGTTGTAGAGAGACAGGAACGTTATTCAAACACTGCAAACAAACATTTGTCTCTTTTTCAAAAGTTTAAACTGTGCTCCATGACAAGACAGAGATGACAGTTCCGTCTCACAATTAAAAGAATGCAAACATATCTTCCTCTTCAAAGGAGCAAACAAATCAATAGGGCTGTTTGCTTTTAAGTATGCAAAGCACCGCGGCACAAAACTGTTGAAGGCGGCAGCTCACACCCCCTCCGTCAGGAGCAGAGAGAGAGAGAGAGAGAGAGAGAGAGAGAGAGAGAGAGACAGATAAATAAATCAATATGTGCCCTTTGAGCTTTTAAGTATGCGAAGCACCGTGCAGCATACTTAAAAGCTGCACACAGAAGGTAGCAACGTGAAGATAATCTTTCAGCATTTTTAGATGAGCGTCCGTATGCTGCTCACACCCCCTACGTCAGGATCACAGATAGTCAGCGCATGAGAGAGAGAAAGAAAAGTAAGTTGGGGAGCTTCTCAACCATTTGCCAATAGCGTCCCTTGTATGAAATCAACTGGGCAAACCAACTGAGGAAGCATGTACCAGAAATTAAAAGACCCATTGTCCGCAGAAACCCGCGAAGCAGCGAAAAATCCGCGATATATATTTAAATATGCTTACATATAAAATCCGCGATGGAGTGAAGCCGCGAAAGGCGAAGCGCGATATAGCGAGGGATTACTGTATTCAATTTGCCACAGCTTTATTTTTGCTGCCATTTGAATTTTTGGCTGTGCACCCACTGAAGCTAGTAAACAACTCTGGCAGTGACAAAAATAAATTTACACACACTGTACATTGTCTTTCCTGTTTGAAAAACTGCATATATAAAATATTTAATCTTCCACTTGTCAGTACACGACCAAAGACCAGAAACAGCTTTCAATTAATTCAAGCAGTCCAGACCACCATATCTACTCTTTTCATTAAAGCTGTCAGTCACTTTAACATAGAACTGCTCAAAAACCAGAAGTATGATAAAAATGCTTTATTAATACTACTGCGAACTGCCAAATCTTAGCTATGGATTAATTTGTAACAAGCAGCTTTATTAGTCTTTACACCATTGTTTCAGTTTGCTTGGGACTTTTGATAAGGTATTGCCTTGTTATTTCTTTTTTATTTCCACTGTTGTTCTTGTTGAGCCACTTGTGTCACTTGAAAACCAATAAACTTACTTTAAAGGATTTAACAAAAGCCAGTAATATTTGCTAGGCTGCTACAAAATAAACTTCATTCAAATTTGCACCTCAAAATCTAAGAAACAAAAAAAAATAATAATAAGCTAACTTTTAAAGACGATGGGCTCCAACAATCTATGGAACCAGAAGCCACAAAACTACATGTTATACTTTATGTGGCGGGTCATGCCATGCCTAATCTTTCTACAAAGCTACTAGTATTGCAAATCAAGCTCTACATATGTGACATTTTGTGACATTTACAGATTACGTCATGGACAATAATATACCATTGTGTCGATATTTCAAACAGAAAAGCATACGGTATCATACACGGACTTCATCATTACCTTATCTAAACAAGGGTTCAAATGACAGAACGTCAGGTTAATTTGCCTTATGTGAATCAGTTCTGGTAAGTTCACAGAGTTGTTCACTGTATAAAGACTGTAATTGCATGTAATACACTTTGCATACATGCTTACAATCCAGTCACAACTTTTTACGAATAAGACATATGGCTATAACAGTTAATCAATGGCATTAATAATAACTGATAACAAAACCAGTCATCACCTAATTTTATTATTGATTAGCTACATTGCCACATATTACATATGTTACTTCAGTGACCAAGAAAAATTGGTATCACTTTATATTTGTGTCCATAATTATGCTGTACTTACCATGTAATTACCTGTGTAATTACAGAGTAACTAGGCGTTATTACCTTGTACTTACTGTGTAATACAGTGTAATACTATAATTAAGTACTCAATTGTAATTGTTACTCCACAATTTTTATAAGTATGTATGTATATAAATTGTTGAATAACAATTTTAATTGAGTGCTTACCCACAGCATTACATTGGCATAATGCCCTGAAAAAACAGCAAAATGTTAGGTCATAGGCCTTGAAATTATTGAGCCCCAATTCATATTTAATTCTTTAGTGACTTTGACCTCTTTCTACCCCAAAAAACAACACTTGGAGGATACTATATGACAAGAATCTAAACTAGAAAGATGCAATTTATGAAAAGTTTTATATTTTGAATAGTTAGGCTCTGAATTGGTAAACATGTCAACTGATTAAAAAATGTATGCCAAGCTATAAATTTAACCTAAATTAATACATTCTGAAATGCACAGTAGTGCAGTGTTTAGTGCCAGTGCTTCACAACAGGAAGAGCTTGTGTTCAACTCTCAGCCCAGTCACGGTTTGGTACCTGCGCGCTTTATCATCGTCCATTTGGGTTTTCTTAGGAAAGCATTTGTTTCTGTCCAAATTCCTATGATCTTATGTTGATTGGTGACTTTAAACTAAATAAAGTGAGTGTAAATGAATCCTGCAAAGGACTGCAATTTATTTAGGTTCCTGGCTTGTGCCTGATGTGGCCAGTGAAGGCTTTGGTTCTCTTCAACGTTGTAATAGAATTAACAGGTCCTAAAATAAATGAAAATCTTTGGCTTATTTAGTAAAGGATTAATATATAAAACAATGTGCTGTTTACTGAGCCAATGTGATGACAAAAACGGAACATTAATGATACCGATCCATCCATTTCCAAACTCCTAGTACAATTATAGACTTGCAGGCTCCAAAGCCTTTTCCACCAGCAGCAGGTGGAAGGTGCCAGGGAGAAGTCAACTTTGGACAGGGTGTCAGTAAGATATGACATAACTTTTAAAATATAAGAACAAAATAAAACGAATACAAATGCCATATAAAAGAAACGGGGACACTAGTAGTAGTAGTAATACAAATACAGATAATATTCAAAGAGTACTCAAGTCTTATGATCCAGAGAATAACTGTGATATAATCACTGCCCTGCATGGTAACACTAATGAAGTAATACCCCAATAAACATGAAAACTCAAATGCTCTGTGGATTGTTTTTTCTATTCCAGTTTTATTTAAAAAGTAAAACATAGTTATAATGTCAGAAAAGGAATGAAGAATGTATCCGTAGTATTTTTACAACTTCAAGTGTTTGAATTTTACTCTTCTACACACAGAGTACCCCTAAATTTGATATCAGCATTGGGACAGCATGGAAGAAGAGTTCTGACTGATCAAACTGGCATTGAAGGGTGTACAAAGTAAAGAACAAAAAACAGGTCAGAAGAGAGTTAAGAGCATGTGATGTTCTTATTGTCTGTGTGCCACCTCTGTCAGTGCAGACTAAATGCAAACTTATTTTTTGTGAGCACAATGCAAAAAATAAACTACTGGTGGTCAAAGACTGCACAATGCCACGTAATATATGACAAGAAACTGCACATTATTACTTACGGAGGGGATTGGGCCACGTAAACTATTATTATTTTTCCAATTTCTCCATACAATTCATAAATCTGTAGTACTGGAGAATACAAAATTACTTTTTTAAATAAAAGCCTCAAACATTCATTGGGAGAGGAAGGAATAAAAATAATACATAAAAAAGGATCAAAAAGGTCCCTATAAATGTTTTATGCAAAAAGTCATTAATAACCAAAATGTGTTGCCAAGAAATGTCACAGAGGGTGAGATGGTGAACACATCTAATTAGGCTACAATTGTTTACTTCAAGGTGCATTATGACTCCTGAGGGAGACTATTAATCTTAAACATCCAAAACATTTTCCTTATTGAAAAAAGGCTCATCTTTCTGTGAAGAGATCTGTAATAGGACTAGCACATCTGCAAAAGAAATCAAGGTTTTTAACAAATACTTTTAGAACTCTAACACTCACAGAAATCCAGTTTGTCTTAAATGTTTGTATGCTTTGGACAATATGGTAGACTGATTTTCCTATTTATTAATTTACTAGTCATAACCCTAGGTTACAGTTCAATTAGTAATGAGTACAGAAGTACATAATTCACTGAATTAAATTAAGCTAATAAGGAAAGAAGAGAGTTTCTTAGTGCTGTGAGACTGGACACTTTCTGAATTGCTAGATGATATAAATTTACTTCAAAATGGGAAAGCAGCAGCCCTGATGGCTATCCAGTGGAATTTTATTAAAAAAAAAAAAAAAAAGTTAGCTCCACTATTATAACCACTTTTACAGAAGCTAAAGACAACAAAATTCTACCTTAAACTTTTCACCAAGCCTTAATTACCATCTTTACTATGAAAAATGACTTACTACAATGTGCATCATACAGACCAATCTCACTTCTGAATAATGACGTTAAGATATTCTCCAAAGTTACAGCAAGAAGGATTGAGAATGTGCTTCCTACAGTAATATCACAAGACCAAACAGAATTTATTAAAGGCAGACACTTAACTTCTAACCTTCAACATATGTTTAATATAATATATTCACCCATTAAATCTAATACCCCAGAGATCTTATTATCTTTAGATGCAGAAAAAGCATTTGATATAGTTGAATGGGACTACTCATTCACCACGTTGCATAAACTTGGGTTTGGCCCAAACATATGTGCATGGATCAAGCGACTTTATACTAGTCCAGATGTCTCAGTTTGTACTAACAACATTATTTCAGACTACTTCAAACTAGAATGTGGTACTCGACAAGGATTTTATGTATAACCTTTGATCTTTCTAATCACCATTAAACCACTGGCTGTATGTTTTTGAAATGCATCAGAAATAAATGGGATTTTCAGAGACGGCCTTGAACAGAAAATATCACTATATGCAGATTATACGGTACAGTATATATATGACCCACAAAATTCCTTGCCAGCAGTCCTAAAAGTATTAGCAGATTTTCAGGAGATATCTGGACTCAAAATCAATTTGAATAAAAGTGTGCTTTTTCAAGTGAATTCTCTAGCACACAATACTGGACTGGACACCTTCTCATTTATCTTAGCAGATCAGTTTAAATATCTAGGAGTAAACATCACGAGTAAATATAAAGCTCTTTTTCAAAAGATGTTGCTGTCTGGATGGAAAAAATGAAGCAAGACATGAATAGATGGTCTATCCTCCATCTTACATTAGCAGGGAGAATCAACATTGTTAAAATGAATATCCTTCCCAAGCTTCTCTTCCTATTTCAAAGCATCCCTATATACACTAACAAATCATTTTTTAAGGAATTAGATTCAATCAAAACCTCATTTATTTGGAAATCGAAACATCCAAAGGGCAGCTCTACAATGACCTAAAGCAGAAGGAAACACGGCACTACCTACCTTTCAGTTTTACTACTGGGCAGAAAATATACAAGCTATAAAGACATGGACATCAACACAAATCAATGAGTATACACAATCCTGGTCTGCAATAGAAATAAAATCTTGCTGTACTTCTTTATATTTGCTGCTCTGTGTCCCAGTAAATATAAATTATCATCAATATACTAATAATCGAATTGCCCTTCATTCTCTAAGAATATGGAACCAATATAAGAAGCACTTTAAGATAGAGAAGCTTTTATCTGTTGCACCTCTACGTAACAACCACCTTTTTTCACCCTCACAAACATATACAGTATTTAGGGTTTGGAAAATGTCCAGGATTAAAACACTCAGAGACTTGTACATAGATAATGCCTTCGAATCCTATAAACAATTACGCTTCAAATTCAACTTCAAATCAGCACAATTCTTCCACTACTTTCAACCTAGAAACTTTGCTAAACAGAACCTGCCCAATTTTCATCAACTCTAACCCTGTTCTATTCCAGATGAAATACTGATCAGTTTTAAAGACTCAGATAAGATCTCTACAATTTATAAAAATACTAGGGGGTTCCCCCATGCTCGCTTCGCTCGCCAGGTAGTTCGCGTCTCAGCGGTCGCTCCTCTGAAACGGTGATACAATGGGAAACAAATACAGTTTTTTTTTTTTTTTACCTCCTCTTTGCTCGATCAGCTGCTGGCATGCTGCTGCTGTCGTGCCTCGTGATCTGCATCTCGCATGGCACTTCGAACATTTAAAAGCCTGTACAGCAACTGTCCTTTTCTTTGTGTTTTATTTCCGGCCCCGGGAGTGGTTAAATCTTTTGGCACAAAGTCCCATCTCGCAAGATGCGAGTTCTTGATATTTTTTAGTTTATAATTTAAAAGCGGAATACGAATCCCAAGAGCCAGCTTCTGTAGCCGAGGATCGGACCGCCAAGGTCCCCGCCTTCGGCCACTACCCAACTCACACTGCACCCGACCTCCTTGGCCCCTCCCATAGGTGGTGATCTCATGGGAAGGGGGACCCACGTTGCCTCTTCGGGCTGTGCCCAGCCGAGCCCCATGGGTGCAAGCCCGGCCACCAGAAGCTCGCCATCGAGCCCCACCTCCAGGCCTGGCTCCAGAAGGGGGCTCCGGTGACCCGTGTCCGGGCGAGGGAAAACGCTGTCCAAATTTTGTATTCATCATGGAGGTTTTGTTGAACCGCACTTTGTCTCATCCCTCACCTAGGACCAGTTTGCCTTGGGTGGCCCTACCAGGGGCATAAAGCCCCGGACAACAGAGCTCCTAGGATCATTGGGACACGCAAACCCCTCCACCACGATAAGGTGGCGGTACGGGGAGGGGAAAGAAAGTTTTTTTTTCCATCGTTATTTTTCTGGACCCTCTGCGACTCGGGTGTGCCCCTTTGTTCCTCGGTCGCTCTCTATTCTGGGGCCGACTCGGTCTTGGTCGTCAGCGGTCGGTCTCGATCGCGGGGCCAGCTCGGTCTTGGCTGCCGGGGCGCCTGCTTGTTTCGCTGTGCCACAACGGGGGTTCCTCTCTGAATAGGAAGGAGCCTGAGCTAGTGCGCAAGGTCGAGAGATTCCGGCTAGATATAGTCGGGCTCACCTCGACGCACAGCTTGGACTCTGGAACCAATCTCCTTGAGAGGGGCTGGACTCTCTACCACTCTGGAGTTGCCCCCGGTGAGAGGCACCAAGCGGGTGTGGGCATACTTATTGCCCCCCGACTTGGAGCCTATACATTGGGGTTTACCCCGGTGGACGAGAGGGTAGCCTCCCTCCGCCTGCGGGTGGGGGGACGAGTCCTAACTGTTGTTTGTGCGTATGCACCGAACAGCAGTTCAGAGTACCCACCCTTTTTGGAGTCCCTGGAGGGGGTGCTGGAGGGCACACCTTCTGGGGACTCCCTCGTACTGCTGGGAGACTTCAATGCTCACGTGGGCAATGACAGTGAGACCTGGAAGGGCGTGATTGGGAGGAATGGCCCCCCCGATCTGAACCCGAGTGGTGTTTTGTTATTGGACTTCTGTGCTCGTCACGGATTGTCCATAACAAACACCATGTTCAAGCATAGGGGTGTTCATATGTGCACTTGGCACCAGGACACCCTAGGCCTCAGTTCGATGATCGACTTTGTGGTCGTGTTGTCGGACTTGCGGCCACATGTCTTGGACACTCGGGTGAAGACGGGGCGGAGCTGTCAACTGATCACCACCTGGTGGTGAGTTGGCTCTGATGGTGGGGGAGGATGCCGGTCAGGCCTGGTAGGCCCAAACATGTTGTGAGGGTCAGCTGGGAACGTCTGGCAGAGCCCCCTGTCAGAAGTAGCTTCAACTCCCACCTCCGGCAGAACTTCGACCATGTCCCGAGGGAGGTAGGGGACATTGAGTCCGAATGGGCCATGTTCCGTGCCTCTATTGTTGAGGCGGCTGACCGGAGCTGTGGCCGTAAGGTAGTCGGTGCCTGTCGTGGCAGCAATCCCCGAACCTGTTGGTGGACACCAGCGGTGAAGGATGCCGTCAAGCTGAAGAAGGAGTACTACCGGTCCCTTTTGTCCTGTGGGACTCTGAAGGCAGCGGATAGGTACCGGCAGGCCAAGAGGAATGCAGCTTCGGTGGTTGCTGAGGCAAAAACTCGGGCATGGGAAGAGTTTGGGGAGGCCATGGAGAACGACTTTCGGACGGCTTCGAGGAGATTCTGGTCCACCGTCCGGCGTCTCAGGAGGGGGAAGCAGTGCAGTGTCAACACTGTGTATGGTGGGGATGGTGCGCTGCTGACCTCGACTCGGGACGTTGTGGGTCGGTGGGGGGAGTACTTCGAAGACCTCCTCAATCCCACTAACATGCCTTCCAATGAGGAAGCAGAGCCTGGGGACTCGGAGGTGGGCTCCTCCATCTCTGGGACTGAGGTCACCGAGGTGGTCAAAAAACTCCTTGGTGGCAGGGCCCCGGGGGTGGATGAGATACGCCCGGAGTTCCTCAAGGCTCTGGATGTTGTAGGGCTGTCTTGGTTGACACGTCTCTGCAACATCGCATGGACATCAGAGACAGTGCCTCTAGCTTGGCAGACTGGGGTGGTGGTCCCCCTCTTTAAGAAGGGGGACTGGAGGGTGTGTTCCAACTACAGAGGGATCACACTCCTCAGCCTCCCTGGAAAAGTCTATTTGGGGGTTCTGGAGAGGAGGGTCCGTCGGATAGTCGAACCTCGGATTCAGGAGGAACAGTGTGGTTTTCGTCCTGGTCGCGGAACAGTGGACCAGCTCTACACCCCTAGCAGGGTCCTGGAGGGTGCATGGGAGTTCGCCCAACCAGTCTACATGTGTTTTGTGGACTTGGAAAAGGCATTCAACCGTGTCCCTCGGGGAATCCTGTGGGGGGTGCTCCGAGAGTATGGGGTACCGGACCCCCTGATAAGAGCTGTTCGGTCCCTGTACGATCGGTGTCAGAGCTTGGTCCGCATTGCCAGCAGTAAGTCGAACCCGTTTCCAGTGAGAGCTGGACTCCGCCAGGGCTGCCCTTTGTCACCGATTCTGTTCATAACTTTTATGGACAGAATTTCTAGGCGCAGCCAGGGTGTTGAGGGGGTCCGGCTTGGTGGACTCAGGATTGGGTCACTGCTTTTTGCAGATGATGTTGTCCTGTTTGCTTCATCAGGCCATGATCTTCAGCTCTCTCTGGATTGGTTCGCAGCTGAGTGTGAAGTGGCTGGGATGGGAATCAGCACCTCCAAATCTGAGACCATGGTCCTCAGCTGGAAAAGGGTGGAGTGCCCTCTCAGGGTTGGGAGCGAGATCCTGCCCCAAGTGGAGGAGTTCAAGTATCTCGGGGTCTTGTTCACGAGTGAGGGAAGAATGGAGCATGAGATCCGACAGGCAGATCGGTGCGGCGTCAGCAGTGATGCGGGCTCTGCATCGGTCTGTCGTGGTGAAAAAGGAGCTGAGCCATAAGGCAAAGCTCTCAATTTACCAGTCAATCTACATTCCTACCCTCACCTATGGTCATGAGCTATGGGTAGTAACCAAAAGAACGAGATCGCGAATACAAGCAGCTGAAATGAGTTTTCTGTGCAGGGTGTCTGGGCTTTCCCTTAAAGATAGGGTGAGAAGCTCAGTCATCCGGGAGGGGCTCAGAGTAGAGCCGCTGCTCCTCTGCATCGAGAGGAGTCAGATGAGGTGGCTCGGGCATCTGATCAGGATGCCTCCTGGACGCCTCCCTGGTGAGGTGTTCTGGGCACGTCCAACCGGGAGGAGGCCCCAGGGAAGACCCAGGACACGCTGGAGGGACTATGTCTACCGGCTGGCCTGGGAACGCCTTAGGATTCCCCCGGAAGAGCTAGAAGAAGTGGCCGGGGAGAGGGAAGTCTGGGCATCTCTGCTCAAGCTGCTGCCCCCGCGACCCGACCTCGGATAAGCGGAAGAGGATGGATGGATGGATGGAATAAGAATCTGAAAATCTAACATCACATTAAAGTTAGAAGAATTCTGAAAATAATGATACCAAACATATATGCAGGTTTTAAAATAAGCCCGATTTAAAGGGTGCATAAAAACATCACCATTGCACTTTTAGGCTTAGAATTTTATATATAGAGAGAAGATTTAAAGTCAGTTCCTTTCAAATATCTCAGGGTACATTGAGGAAAGACTCTGTCACTTAAAATTTCAGAAAAGGAGTATAAGGCAGCCATGCACAGAATACACTCTAGCTCCACATGTGCAAAGCATTCAATCATTCAACTTAAAGTCTTTTATCAAATACATTTATCCTGTTTAAAATTGTCCAAAATGTTTCCATGGTAAGAATCAACCTGTGAACGTTGCAATCGAGCTCCAGCCTCACTGGGCCACATGATTTGGGGCAAGCACCAAATTAACAACATTTTGGACAAAAATCTTTGTATGTCTATTAGACAGCCTTGGCATCGCAATCATTCTGAACTCATTAACAGTTTTGCTTGGTGGACTCCCAGAAGGGCTTAAAGTGGAAAAGGACAAACAAATCTTAATTGTCTTTATCTTACTACTAGCACTAGATAGATAGATAGATAGATAGATAGATAGATAGATAGATAGATAGATAGATAGATAGATAGATAGATAGATAGATAGATAGATAGATAGATAGATAGATAGATAGATAGATAGATAGATAGATAGATAGATAGATAGATAGATACTTTATTAATCCCAGGGGGAAATTCACATACTCCAGCAGCAAAAAATATTAAATTAAAGAGTAATAAAAAATGCAGGTAAAAAACAGACAATAACTTGAATAATGTTCAACGTTTACCCCCTCTGGTGGAATTGAAGAGTCGCATAGTTTGGGGGAGGAATGATCTTCTCAGTCTGTCAGTGGAGCAGGACAGTGACAGCAGTCTGTCGCTGAAACTGCTCCTTTGTCTGGAGATGACACTGTTTAATGGATTAATTAGACTTAACTTGCTCAACTGGAAGAATCCCACCACACCATTTTTAAGTCAGTGGATAACTGATGTCCTACACTATTTGAAATGGGAAAAAACTCAAATCCTCATTTGGAGGATCTGTTCAAAATGCTTTTAAAACATGGAAGGATCTAATCAATAACATTTTAGAATAAGCTTTCATTTTAGGGAAAAGGAGAATCTTCATTTACTGCTGCTTTTAAGGATTAGTTTTGGTTAATGGCTCTCCTCTCTTTCTCTTGAGGGGATGAATTTTGGTTTGTTAAGTTTGAGTTGATTGCATGAAATGTTATCTGCTTCTAATTAAAACCAATACAAATTTAATATGCATATCGATATACACAGTAACAATAAATGCAAAAAGTCTACTTGAATTAATAAATGAAAAACCAAAGGCAAGCATGCACAAACAAATGCACAAGTACAGGCTTTTAATGTAAAAATGCAGAATTTAATCAAGGTAAAATATCAAGGGAAAAAAACAAAAACATTTTGGATTTGAAATCAGAACATGGTGTGATTTGTTATGGGATGAGGTTTCAAAAATTAGTGGTATATTCTTAATTCTTAAATAAAACCTGATTGAAGGCTAAATGTATACACTAAACCTATGTGGTACATGGATTAATGCCTTATCATCACTGGCACAACTTAGTTCTGGCTGAAGCCTGCACTGCTGCCAGAATGAGCTCATTACATTGTGTGTTTATCATTAGAAAAGGTTGTGGTTCACATGATTTCCAACACAATAACAGCGCTTGCCATCTATAGAAATGTTCAGATGACTCTTCCATCATTGACTGCATTAGTACAGGAAGGTTGTGGAGGACTTAATCTTGAGGTGCAGGAACAACAACCTTGCAGCTCAACATCTGTAAGACAAACGAGCTGGTGGTGGACTTCCAGCATGCCAAGAAACCTCTGAGACCAGTCACCGTGCAGCTGGAGGATGTGAAAGTGGTGCAGAGCTAAAAGTACTTAGGGAGTCACATAAACCGCAAACTGGACTGGTCTGACAACACAGTGGCACTGTACAAGAAATGCCAAAGCAGACTGTACTTGCTAAAGAAGCTGAGAACATTTCATGTATGAAGTAAGACACTGGAAATGTTCTACCAGTCCATAGTAGCCAGTGTATTGTTCTATGCTGCATTCTCCAGAGGAAGCAACTTGAGCTCAGAAGAAGCACAATGCCTGAACAAACTTATTCAGGAAAGCCTGCTCCATCACAGGATGAAAACTGATCACACTGGAAGTTGTTATGGAAGAGGGTGGTGGCAGAATTGGATGCAATCATGAAAAATCCCCTCCTTTCCCTCCAGAAGGTGCTCTCTTGGAGCAGTTCTAGCCACAGGTTCATTCCACTGTGGTGTACTAAGCAGCACCTGTTGGGGTCTTTTCTGCCCACTGCTATCAGGCAATTAAATTCTTCCTCCCTATGTTCTCATTAAGTTAATTTTAAAATATCGGCACAACATACATTTATGTATTTATCAATTGATTGATTGCATGCATCTAAATTTCTCTATGGGATTAATAACATTTACCTTGTCTAATCTATGAGACCTCTCTTGAGAAGTGCAATAACCAAAATTTGTGTGCCATTTGTTTTAGGCAAGGTTGCCTTGAAACCATACAGATCATCTGAATCCAATTAGCTTTCAGAGAAGCAATTTGCCTAGGTTCAAGTACTTTCTCTAGCCTGGACTGCAAATATTTAAACAAAGAATTTAGTATTGATATGATGAAGTACAGCTGTTTGAATGTTATTAGTTTAGTCAGATTGCATTTGTTTATTACTGTGACTTAACTGAAAAAAAGACTATATTTTCATGAGTAATTAATGCAAAAATTCAGATTATTCCAAAGGGATCATAAAGTTTTTTTTGCAACTATACATTAGCCGCATTGTTAAATAACAAAATAAATACTTCAATTATTTTTCTGTTACAGAGGAGGTATATTTAAATTTAAAACCGTTTCCATATAAAATACATGTACTCAAAAACACCCAGTAGCACTCTTTACAAATATAATCTTTCAGTTCCACTAATAAAACAGTAGATGAAGAAAAATTAACTAACACAGAAAGTCAATCTAATACAGAAGCAAATTTTAGAGAAAACATATGGATGGAAGCTGAGACTCCAAGGTTATTTAAATCTTAAAGAAGCAATTTTATGTTATTATTGGCTTAAAGAAAAAATTGCTGGTATACAGTATGTGGTCAGGTAAGACTTTCTTGACACAAACTTCGAGCTAAAACACGCAATTACACGCTGTTGTAAAAAGAGATTAAATGCTCTAAAATAAAAGACTGAAAAAGTGTAGCTGCTATTGACAAACCATGAAGGGAATCGTGTCAATATTAACAAACCAACTGAAAAAGTTGATAGTTGTTGGAATTGATTAACAACACTGAATAGTATGAGATCATTAAATATCATTTACAGATGAAGTCTTTTAATCTGGAAAATTTGTCAAACCCTCTGCCACCACATTACATAGTCTAACAGATGACACTATTCATGTACTCAGGAACAGAATGGCTAGGACAAGCAAGTTTGAACACCCTTAGCTATTGTCTTCATCCAGAATGAGGAGCACACAAGGCTGCTCTATTTTTGTCTATTATGCACACATACAATACCCTGCTTAATGTATTAAAATATAGTGTGATCAATTGCATTTTAATAAAAGAAGAAAAAGCATGACAATGTTTAATTTAATACATTTGGAAAAGGTTGTACAAAGATCAATTAATTTGTAATTTGCTCATTTTGATAATATTACAGTTTGCTCTGTCTTCTTGTGCAACATAAGTCTGGTACATGTGGGAGCCACTATAAGGTGTCACAAGAACCCTAGATACCTCAGAGATATTTCTACTTTTCATTCAGAAGTGGGTGGGAATTAAGTCAGCTTGGTCTTATTCAGAAAAGGCCAACAAAAACACTAAAATCGGTATGGCTCAGAAAGAAACACCCCATACTGGTAATGCGTCTGCAAAAAAGCATAGCCACAGAAGACATAAATATTGCTTTTTCAGAATGCCTATAATAGAATATCATTTTGGCATATCTTTTAAGCATATTTTATTATCAATTTTATTGAAATACAAAGCAAAAACTTTAAATGGGAAGATAAGCCATTCAAGTTCAACAAGATAAAACCCCATCCCACAACCCGTGCCAACCCTGCTACATCAAAATAGACAGCGTCAACAATTGAATAAAGGAGCCCATAAGGATCAGCAAGTGAGGGAACAGCACAGCATCTGCCACATTATGGAGAAGAAGAGCTAAAGGTTAGGGTAGCAACCAGAACCTGAGTGCATTCAAGCTTGTACCAGCTGTATTTTATCCATCCTTTAATCAATATAAGAACCAGATGCACCATTGATCCTCGCTACAGACAACACGAAAAAGATCAGATTAAGAAAGGAAGACTTCCAGTCGGAAAAAAATTTATCAGAAAATTTCCTGTGAGAGGCAAGGCCAATTTTAGCAGCAACTGTCAATTAGCCTGTGCTGGATAAAAAATAAATGAAGTGTGGACAAGTGTAGAAGTAGGTAAAAGTGTGGGAAGCAAGGGGATGCGAATAGAGAGTATGGAAGTAAGAAAATCAGACACCCCAGACCAAAAGCTACACACAGAAGGGCAATCCCAAAACAAATGCATAAATTCACCTGATGTGTTCAGGGACCAAAAGCCGCAGTTTGGGTTAGATGAGAATCCCCAAATATATTGTCTTTGGGATTAAATTAAGTTTGTTGAATATTAGGATTCCCTGAAACCAATGAGGTATTTTTAAGAATTACATTCCATGAAATTGAAAGAGTGGGAGAAAAGTCTGTGACTTAATTGATAATGGACAATATGATGCTTTACAATGCATTGCATACAATGTAGACACTGGCTTGAGACCAGGGGACAGAATAACTAAGAAGTTATACAAAGGATAAGAAGCATGGACAGAACTGGAATCCTACAAGACTTAAAGTCAGAAACAAGATAGAAACAAACATGACCATGAAGTCAGAGACTCTCTCACCTTACTAAAATTTAATTTAACCGTTGATCATGTTTTTATTACATTGCTCCACTACACTACACAAACTTGAATGAAAATTTTAAACATTTTAAATTTCTTTTTCTTAACAGTTATTTTCTTATATGAGCTCATGTTTTTTTTTATACTGAATCCTTGAAGTGTTTATTAAGTGTTTCAGTTAAATTAAAATATATTAAACTAACTTACATAAATGGTATAGTAAAATACTTCACAGAATTACATAAAAAAATAGATAATTTAAAATTTTTACTAAACATACTTGATAAATAAAAATTCAACCTGAATGAAACACTGATGATACGAAGGCTATACATGATTAGATGGCACCCAGTCAGAAAAACTAGTGACCACTGTAAATATGTGATACTAAAAACAATTATTAGTAAGTTTTTTCATCGGTTCACTAATAAATAACATACATACATGCCAGATTATACTTGATAAAAAAAAAGTTTTTATTACATATGAAGCATTATAATAGAGACATCAGTTCACAGCCAGGTTTAAATTAAAGTTTAGTGGACATGACACCACAAAGTAAATTGAAGATTTGGGGGTGCAGTGTGGAAGCCACAATACTATTTTGGGAGTCCCAAAATGCCTAATATGTACTCTTATATTAGACTAAAATGGACGTTCTTCACATTTGGCAACATACCAATTTTATTAGGAAAGCATTAACACTAAAATATATCAACTCAGATTATACCAGGGACTAAGGATGAGTCATTTAAAAAGTTTAGAAAAGATAGATGTTGAAGGCCAGTCTATAAAACAGCTGTCTTCTGTTATGATCTGAAGGGTATTTTAATTCTTGCAGGATTTCATTGGCTTTTAAAAATAACCTACACATTGTTTTAGGGGTCTGAGAAGCAAATGAACACAATGATAACATTTGATATTTTTATTTAAACAGTTCACAACTATACATATGATTTTGCACTGATGCCATTTTCTTTTGGAAATGGGCACCAGTATTTTGTGCATTTAGTTTGACCTGGCTGTAATGTTAACTGTAAGTGTCCAACATGTGATATCACTGGGTCAAAGGTATAAAGGTCAGCATTTGGCACTTTCTCGCTTGTCCAAGTGTATACATACAACCTTGAATTCTAGCTCTATTGTCTTTGTTTTCTGGTTTCACACTCCTTTCTGCCCTTTGACTATGATCTTTGACTAGTGTTTAGGTCCAGTTCATGAGTTAATTCTTGTTTTTAATCTTTATTTTGAATGTTAAATACAATTTTTATTTCATATTTTGGACTCACTCTTCCAGTTCTGACCTTCACTAGTTTATTTACCACAACCTATCTCTTTATTCCATTTCTCTTACTAAATTGCTGCTGCCCAGTTTAAGTCAGTACATCTTCATGAAAGTTACGAGGGACATTCAAAAAGTTTCTCCACATTTGTATTTTCATTGGAAACGGTGAAGGTGGGAGGAGTAGTAATTGGGCATTAAAAAGTTGGTATGATGCTGGTAAAACTGCTTCGCAAAGTAAGTTGACTATGTAGAACAGTGATGTAATTTGTTTTTGAAATTTAAATTTAATTTAAAATAGTTTAAAAAACAAAGAATCCAGAAAAATTTTAAACATCCCTCATACACACTTGAAAATCTTTTCTATGGCAAAGGAGATTTATGAGGTTGCCTAGAGAACTCTTTTTATTTGGAACACACTAATGAATTATTGGCTCATAGTATATGTGATCTTAAAAAACACAACCACATTGACAGCAAAATGCAGAAATGAAGTGGCATTAAGAGACTTTCAGTAGTATAAGGGATGAATATACCTAAAAGTCACTCTAAACCCAAGGGTGAAAGAAGCACTAGGGTTGACTCTGAATGTCAAGACATGCTGTCAGGGTCTGCTTACATATTTCAAGATTTCGTGTATGACAGGGATGACTTGCAGTCTGTTTGCATTTCTTTTCGCACAGCAAATAGATTATTTACACACATTCACAACATAAAATTACATAATTTGTTATCTATAGATGATTGAAATAAAGCATCTACTGCTTCCAAATAACAGAGGTTATTGTGAGAAGTAATGAGTCCCGGAGGTGATTAGACAGGGTCTCAATAACGTAGTCAATCCAGCAAGTGCGACAAAAATACAATTCCAGAGGGCCACCATTGAGAGTGCTCCAACTGACTGCATCACTGTATGTTTTGCGAACTGCAATGTCTCTGACTGTATTTTTATTTCAATTTTATTTAAATATAAATGTTATCACCTAAATAAAGATTAAATAAAATCAGAAGAGGCATCAAAAAGTTTGTGACATCTTTTATTGAGAATTTTACATACATTACATTTTTATAGGATTCCACAAACCCTAAACTATTTTAATCTCTACCATCTGGCACAAGAAATGTCAAAATCAAAGCCCAAACCAGTGTACGACAAAGTGGGCATTGCCCATTCTACAAGACTTTTTGTGGCACACAAGGACTGTTAAGAAAACAGATGGTTGTAGGTATCTAGCTGTGCATTCCCCCTCTTGCATTCCAAACTAAGAGACTGAACTCCATCTTCCTAAAAGTGCTCTACTGGTAATAAAGAATGAATACTGGGGTTGTTCAGTGCAGTCACAGAAAATAATATTTCCAACAAAGATTTCAATTTAGTCTGCACAGGCCTCTGTGCAAAATAAACCTTGTTTCCATGAGACAACACAGATGATAACCATTTCTAGGTTGTATCAGATTACAACTAAAAATAGAAGTCGACACCATATGCCATTCCATCCATCCATCCATCCATCCATTCTCTTCCGCTTATCCGAGGTCGGGTCGCGGGGGTAGCAGCTTGAGCAGAGATGCCCAGACTTCCCTCTCCCTGGCCACATCTTCTATATGCCACCTTGCTGAATAATTAAAAAGCAGCCTATCTTGTCAAGTAAAATCAATTACTTCTCAAATCTGAAAAATATATCATTTAGGTGGCTATGGTCTCATATCACTGTACTCAAAGGCAATTTACTATACCCAAAGTCCACAGGGGCCTACTCTAACTCAAATCTGCAAAAAGATTAACAGATATTGATGACTTACATAGGGTGAATACGGTTATCGAGGATGGGCACCTAAGTGACAAACTGGTCAGCCAAAATGTCATTATTCAGCTGTGAGTATAAGGATACGAGGGTGTCCATTGGTCCACAGTGTTTTGGTCTGAACTAAACAAAATATGCATGGATGTCGTGAATAGGTAAGAAAATTAAAACAGCTGTCGGCTGAGTAGGTTTACCCTGTAAAAGATGACATTTTCAAGCTAAACCTAGAAATAAATCATGCATGAAGGAATGTTCAAATTTTGGAAGAACAAATCATTTACTGCTCACTAAGAACAGTACTCTTTGCAGGTTAAAGTAGTTAACTGGCCATAGTTCAGTAATTAATTAATGGACATATATTGTTTGGTTTCATTTATGTTAAATAGTAAATAAAATCTTTATTTTTTTGTATGTTTTACTGAATCAGTATCCTTATATGTAGCAATTCATTATTTGTATACTACTACTAATTAGTATAATCTATACTTGCATTTTACCTGAGAAACTGCCACAGCACTCTGCTCCTGCACTCAGTGAATGGCGCTATACAAAAACAAATTATTTTGTAAAGTATTGTTTAATCCAATTTTAGATTCATGCAGGTATAAATCTTGTACCAGCAGAACAGTGAGCAAGGCAGGAACCAATCTGGCATAAAACACCACAGACAGCTCTGTTTTGCTTTCCTGAGTTACTAGTCTGTAGTCGCGTAATAATAATAATAATAGCCAAATTAACTTCTAAAAAGTATGACAAATTCAGTTTATTTTATGGGACCTATTACACTGCTTTATGACTTGGATTAATCAAATCTGATTTAAATCCAAATGCTCTAATTTTCCCCATATATCTGGGGTGTATATGTACAGTTACTACATATGCCTATATTTCATTACAGACTACAATACATATTTCTCAGTTTAATAAACGTAAAGATGAAAAAGCTTTTTTTCCCATAAACTAAAATTCAAATCCATATTAAGAACAACTTCATATTCTGTTTTCTTTAACATAAGAGTTTTGTTTTTTGCACATAAATCCATTGTGATAATGCTGTCAGGTTTAGTGACAAGTTCCTTATACCATTACATCACTGAGCTTGTTGTAAAAAGGAAACAAAGTTTACATAAACCTGAACCACAACATATCAACATGTACGTCACTGCTGGTGAAAACAAATAACAACACATTAAACCCACTTCAAAGACGTATATTGCTTTTGTTAGTTACTGTTTTCACAGTATATTGTCATAATAATAATGATCGTACTATTATGATTATTTTTTAAAGCTTGTAATGCATGTTAGATACAGTTGTAGAACAAGAATGGGTGTCCTGAACAGGAGTGAGGATGGTTTCTTACCTGTACAGGAGACCAGTCACACAACAAATGAAGTGGCCAGTGGGACAGGAAAATAACTTTGCGTTTGGCCAGCATGATATAATGAACAGAATGAGTAAAGGTGAGGATTTGGAGTGGTTCCATTCCTCATATGCCAGATGGTAGTGGTCCTCATATGGGAACCCAGTCAGGACACCCACATGGGGTGCTCAGGAGATGGAGCCCAGAAGTGCAGACCCATCAGGGTCATTGGGATTGAGAGAGGGTACTGTCAGGGAGGACCCCCCTACTTACTCCACGGCCCAGAAGTGCTTCTAGGAAGCCACCGCATGACACCAGAAGTATTCCCGGGTCTAGCTTAAAAAGGAGCTCACTGCCACACATGAACAAGTCAGAGTCAGGAGGCAGCAAGCAACATTCAGCGGAGGAGAGAATGAGGAAAAATTATTGGTTTATTGTTCATTTATTGCATAAAAGTGGAACATTGCTGGAAAGAGGTCTGTAAATGGTGACTGATGGAATAAATATTCTTTATTTCATTCATATAGTGTTTGGTGTTATACAGTGTCTTGGGTTTGAAGCTCTCTGGCGCTACATGGTGACCAAAAAGTTTATTTTACAATTTGTGCAGCACTGAATGCAGCAGACACCCGTGACCCTGTGGTTAGGATATAGCGGGTTGGATAATGGATGAATGCTGATCTGCTATGGAAGCTATATACCACAAGAATAAATTTAGACAAATCAAATTTATCTATTTATTTATTATCCTGTCCAATTTAAATGTTTTTTTATCCAGAGCTCTATTGTGGTTTAAATGTATCTGATTTGGAGTACTTTTTGAACATGCTCAAAGGAATAAGTGCTAAAATTTTATAGCAAATTAGTGCATAGCAGCACATTTGCCAGCAGTCACACTTCATGCACTTCAGAACAGGCAATCCACATGAAGCTAAACATATTTGCACCCTGCCAGTATTTGGATGCAAGACCACCTTTAAAAAGCTTGGGTTACTGCTGGAAGAGGTGTTGGTGAGGCCAGCAGGGGGCACTTACCCTTTGGTCTGAGTGTGAATCCCAATTCCCCAATGCAGTGACGAGAACACTATACAGCAAAAGTGGCTCCATTCTTTGGATGAAAGGTCCTAACTCTCTGTGGTCATAAAAGATTTCTGGGCATCTGTCATAAAGAGTAGGGTGTTCCCCAATGTCCTGGATAAATTGCCCATCATGGCAGGTCATTCTAGCCTCCTAATCATCCCCTGCCTTTAAGTGGCTAACTATCTCCATCAACTTTTCACCACCTGAAAATTAATGAGTGACGAGGGTACTGGCACAAAATGGCTGACGCTGCATCATCCAAATTATGCTGCACATTGGTGGTGGTTGAAGTGGCTCCCCTCTTTAGATAAACTGTTTTGAGAGTCTTGAAAAATGCTATATAAATTCAATTTCTCTGTCATACAATATTTGTTTTAAAAATGAGGTCCCAGCTGGTTTTGTAAACCAAAAGCCAATGCCAGCTGACACACAATGACATGGAGTTGTCTCTGTTATGTAACTTTTAAAGTTTTTATTGAATTATGCTTACACACGAAAATGTAAAATTTATCTTTTCAGTTGGACCTACTGTACATAGTCAAGAAAAATGCAAATCAAGACAAAATAAAATACAAAAGTCAAACATTTTCTTTATACAATTAAAAAACAATCTTTTAAGTTTATTTAATCTAATCTAAAGTAATCTAATCAAACATAAGTATTTGCCTACACATACAGCACCCTTCATATTTAGAAACAAACTCTGTCTGTTTAAAACATTTGCTGCCAGTAGTGGTACTCTTGTTGAAAACCATATTGCTTTGGGAAGAAAGAAATGCCAGGAGTAGTTTGTGTGGCAGGCTAAGAGAACTATCCTTCCTGTTTTGCTGGGAGGGAGAGCTTCATGTTATAAGCTGTAATCAGTAAAGATGATCCTCAGTTTCTTCATTAATGTTCCTTGGAATACATTTATCATGTCATCTATATCAGCTCCAACAATTTTGGCTGCCTGTCTGGAAACCTGCAGGAGCTTTTTTTTTACATTTTGATCTGCCAGGCCACTAAACCAGGTAATGGAACTGAAAATGATGACTGGCTGGATCACACTGAGATAAAAGGTAAGCATGAGGTGACTGTCCACAATGTGAGCTTAGAAAACAGATATATTTTACATTACTCTTGCAATTTTTATTATCATCAGTGTGAGTTTTCAGATATTTATATTCTGTTACTGCTTCTACTTCTGCCAGAACTATGAGAAATGAACATGTGGATTTCAGCCTTTGAATATAATTTCATTAGTTTTATTTTTTAATGTAGACAAAAAAGTTGTTATCCTATCAACTCCCTAAACAGTATGCTTGACGCAGGTAATGGTTGTCCTTCCTAAACCATATATTCAATGAGAGACCAGTGACCACTGTCCTATTTCATGTTAATGGGATATATGAATAGTAAAGATTACAGATTTATTAATATCTTAATTGTGTCTAAAGAGTGTGCTTGCTGCTGAGCAAAATTCAAATCTTTTCAAGAATTTACTAGAAGCTGCCTCAAAAAAAATATAGAAAAATAGTTTTTAATTTGAAACACATTTGTGAGTTATTCACTTGTAAGACACTGAGATCTGAACAGCTGAACAAGGAGACTTTAAAGGCCATTGTCTCTCATAAAACACTAAAAACAACCTAACAGGCTCAAATGGTGGCACCCTGCCAGTACTAGATATTTTATAAATAAGAAAACAATTACCAGATTTATATGACAGTTGACCATTTAACATGATTGTGCAGTTGAGAAATAAATCAAAGCACCTCTCAAAGAATGCACCTTCTCACTTATACAGCACACCAGAAATTAACACGCCTTAGGAATTAATCAGAAACAATGCAAATCAGGAACAGGCAACTCCCATCTCTATGAACCTGTATGCAAATACCAGCCCAGTACTTATTTCTGAAAAGTTTTCTCTGTGTCTGTGTGGATTTTTCACCTTGATGTTTGTGTTTTTCACACACATTCCAGTCATTTGTGTCAGGGTGAGAATAACGAAAAATGAAAAAGAGTGAGCTTGCCCTAAAATGTATTGTTATTCCAACCATGGATGTTTTCTGCCTTGCATCCAGTGCTGCTGGGGTGGGCTTTGGACTTCTGCTACCCAAAAGTAGATTCAGCAGGTTTAAAAATAAAAACGTGAAATGAAGACCTCATCTGGATATTACTGGCTTTTAACCATCAAACACTCTAGCTTCACTTTTTACAATTACAATGAAATCTAAAATGCGTCTTAAGATTCCAAACTATTTGAAATATCAACGTATTTTGAAAGCTTACATAAGTCACTAGTATCAAGGCAGATTTGAGAAATTATACTAGCAATGTAGTTTCAGCTCTGCAGATATAAAAATATTAAAATTATGTACAAATGTGGCAAGTCCTGTTTTATTTCACTGCTAAATATAAAGAAAACATACTGATTGTCCAAGTCCACTATGATTCTATTAGAGGGAATCTTAAAGACAGAACAATTGTGTAAAAGAATGCTATAGGAGGATAGACTGTAAGATCCCAGCAGCTGAGTAATTACTTTGTTACAAGACCATTTTTAGCAAAGCCATGTGACCTGCCAAGATTTTTCATCTTATTCTTAGTTGAATTACCAGAAATGACAGAACCTGGAAGCCAATGTCCATTTGAATACTGTGTTGTGAATTTAATTTTACAGCTGAACTACAGCTTGCACAGTGACACTGAAAATCTCTTCACTTTTCCACAGCATTAGTTTACTCAGTTCAATGTCCTGTAGTCTGAGGTGAAAAATAATTTTTCTGGACATTTGAAATGTTTAAATTCACAACCAGCAACTCTAGGGTAAGCTAAGAAATACTGAAAAATATAATCACAAGGGAAAAGCAAAAGTAATTAAGAAGAAAAAAGCAAGAAATTTGAAAATAACCTGCATTTAATGACAAACAATATGAAGTGGTAAAGACAATCTTTTAATAAATCTTTAAAGGCAATCAATAAAGACAAGTGGTAAAGCCTTCTTCCACAAGGTGTTAATGTGCTTGGAGCAGGTCAGGCCCTGTATGATATGGACACCAAGGTATCTGAAACCGTCCATCTTCTCTAACTTAGTGCTGTTAATTCTATTTAAAGATAATCATTATACTTTGATTTCATTGAATTTTGTGATTATATTAGGATAGTCACTTTATTATAGGGATCTAAAATTTACTTATATTTTTATGGTTAATGGGGGCTGCATGGTAAGAATATGATCGTGCTATCACCATTACCATAAGCAACCTATAAGGTGGGCTCGTTCAACAGAGTTGCTTGTTTGAAAATTTGCTTGCACTGCCACTCAACAGTGATTTGTTTTTACTCATGCAACTTACATTTGAAATGTGAAATGAAAAAAAGAAATCCTGTCAATACAGTCTAGTTGCTACATTTTTTCTGAAATGTCACACTTCATGTGCATATTTTTTCAAGATGCTGCCATAGGTACCATCAAAGAAAAGAACTTTGGGAGTGTCTCACGGGGTCATGTTGACTACTTTTACAAGGAAAGTTACGGATATTACATCACGGCTAACCCAGTTTCTGGTTGCCTTAGAATGGAGGAGAACCATCTAGATGACTGATAAGGTCACTTTCAAAGTATACAACAATCGCCTTGTGTCTCCTGCTTCCGCTCTTCCATAAATACTGCCACCGCCAGAATGAGATTGTTGCTTATGACTGGACCTTCACTAAAGAAACTACTTCATAGAGAGAGTCACAACCTTCGGCTCTGTGCCATGCCCAGCATTTTTTACTTTTCATCCAACAATAACAGGCATTAAATGGACGGAATATTAAGGACCCGATGTCTGTGTTGGTTTTGCTCTCATTGTAAAGCTAGATTTTAGCTTGCAAACCATGTTTTTAAGGATTACTTATTTTAAGATGTAGATTGTGGAACACTGTGCTATTTGAATTTGGACACTATTTATTTTGATGGTCCTAATAAAGGCACATGAGCACTGTTACACCTACCCCTTGTTTAAAAGTATGTGTCATCATCTGCTAGACTTATCCTCAATTATGGTATTGATGGTGGCTGGTTCAAGGGTCTCCCAGGAAGCAACAGGAGCATGGAGCCAACCCACACAGTCACAATTCGCATTCATGGTTGACTAATGAGTTGCATCTGTCTGATGAATTATTTTTTTGATAAGGATAGGTATTCTTACAGTTATATAGGATTTGAATCACTTGCAAAATTATTGTGAACAGTCCGACAACAAAAAAATCAGAATTGAGTTCCTTTTAACTACTGTATAATCTGAACACGTAGTCTTAGTAGTCTATAGCAATGTGTTAATTCAAATGCAGCTGACATGGACTTCTGAACTCATTTTCACCACTGTAACTTTCCTCTAGTATTGCTCCAGGATTGGAAGGGCATTGCCATAGGATTGGGGACAGCTGCCCCATACCTCCGCACTGCCTATGTCAGTATGTTAAAATAAAAAAAAAAGTTGTGAATAACTTTTAGTTAGCCCTAAATGAAATTAGAAGTTACAAATAAGGATAGAATTGGAATCTATATACAGTTAAAATTCCGTTACAATGAACTGCCAGGGACCTAAAAAATATTTAGTTGTAATGAGATTCTGTATTTGTTGCTATAATGCTTTCTTTAACTTGCATCCAGGCATTTGCAATCATTTCAATAGCTTCTTTAGAGTTAATTTTAATCTTCTTCTGTCTACAAGTTATACTGACGAGAATTTTTCTCAGCATTTCCTTGAGATAATACACTTTCAGGTTGCAAATGATGCCCAAATGGCTGAAGTACTGCTGTGCAATTGGGTGGGAGGAATTCAAAGCAAACATTATCTAAACGCGGAAGCATGTTGTGGGCAGCACAGTTATGAATCAGAAGCCAAGTCATCCTTTTCTTCTTCTTCATTTTGTGAGGTTTCTGAACTCATTTGGGATCCCCCCCACCCAACGGGAATGTCATGCTGAAGTGCGTCCCGAAGCATGATTGTCACGTCTGTGGAAGATTGTTTGTCCGTTGCTGGGGCAGGGCAACAGCAGGCTCACAGCGGTGAAGTGAAGCACCACAGAAATGAATCCTAAAAGATCGTGGTCACGCTATAAGTCCCTGTCTTACACCCCAAAACACGAGGCTTAGTCTCAATACTTTAGCAAAACCAGCTTTATTCAGGAGTTAGTGTTAGTGGCCAAGTAATACTGTTCCCTGCATTTACAATGTTCCTTGCATCACCCATTGAGATCTTTTCTATTTGCTTCAGTGCCGAGCCACATCAGAGCTGTGAGCCTGCTGTTGCCCCGGCAACAGATAAACAGTCTTCCACAGATGGGTGATTGCAACGCTGTCCAGGTGGGGGAGGTCCCAAGAGAGTTTAGAAACCTCACACTTTTTTTGAATGAGTACCACATTAATAGGAATGTTTCTTGAACAAGCATCACTGAACCACATAAAAACTGCTTTTTCGGCGTCTTCAAATGCAACAGTTCACATACATTTGCAACCTGAGACTTTTCTTCTTTTTCTGCTCGGTCTTTCAAGAAAGTTGACAGTGTCGACGGCAAAATTCTGAATTCACTGGCAATGTCTTTTTTCTTTTTGCCGCACTCAACAGCTGCAAAAATTTAAAGTTTTTTTTTCTAATATGAACTTTTATTGGTTTTTCGTGTCTGCCGTTTCTATAGGAGAGTGACAATGAGTTAAATTCCAATGGATGTTTTTCAAATGTTGAAGAGCAATAAGCAAAAGGTATCACTGAAAACAAGTCAAGTCAAGTTGGGGAGCATGCACTGGTACAGTGTGTTGCCGCACCCTCTACATGACAAAACTCCTCGGGATCCCAGTTGGCAACCCCCCCCAGGCAGACACGTGGTCCAGTCCCACCCTCTAGAAATGACCCTCTATCTGCCGCAGCCAGGTGTTACGTGGACAACCCCTTGGCCTGGTCCAGCCACTTGGGACCCCAACAATGAGGATCTTATGAGCTGGATCACCCTCAGGGAAACACGCCACATGGCCGTAGTGCCATAACTGACGCTCCCTCACAATGCAGGTAATGTGCCTCATTCGGGACTCCATGAGCAACCGCTCATACGACACACAGTCAAACCAACGGTACCCAATGATTTTCCAGAGAGACACAGTACCAAAGGAGTCCAGTCTTTGTCTCGGGTCACTGGATAGTGTCCATGTCTTTCATCCATATAGCAAGACAGGAAGCACCAGGACTCTAAAGACTTGGACCTTAGTCCTTTTGCATAGATATCGGCAGCGCCACACACCCCTTTCCAGTGACCTCATGATCACCCCCATGCTCTCCCAATCCGTCTACTGACTTCATAGGAAGAGTCACCAGAGACATGAATGTCACTGCCAAGGTAAATAAACCTCTCAACAAGGTTGACACTCTCTCCGCAGACAGACACACTGCTGATGGCTGTGCTCAAGAGGTCATTAAAGGCCTGGATATTGGTTTTTATCTAGGACACTCACAAACCCAGACACTCAGACTCCTCGCTCTGTCTCTCGAGAGTCCTGATCAGTCTCCATTGACTCCGTGAAGACCACAGCATCATCAGCAAAGTCAAGATCCGTGAATCTTTCTTCACCAACAGATGCCCCACAGCTGCTGGACCCCACAACCTTGCCCAACACCCAGTCCATACAAGCATTGAACATAGTAGAAGCAAGAACACACCCCTGACGAACCCCAGAATCAACTGGGAAAAACACAGAGGTTCTGCCTACACTCTGCACAGCACTCACAGTACCAGTGTATAGACTGGCCATGATATCCAGCAACCTCGAGGGGATCCCGCAAACCCTCAGGATGTCCCACAGGGCAACTCGATCAACTGATTCGAACACTTTACGAAAATCGACAAAGGCTGCAAAGAAGCTCTGCTGATATTCGTGTTTGCACTCCATGAGAACCCTCAGTGCCAGGATGCGGTCAATGGTAGACTTCTTAGGTGTAAAACCAGACTGTTCCGGTCGCTGGTAGGTGAGCAAGTGATCACGGATCCTATTGAGGACGACCCTAGCAAGGCCCTTACCCGGCACCGAGAGCAGTGTTATCCCCCTGTAGTTGCCGCAATCCAGGCGATCACCCTTCCCTTTCCAGATAGGGACAACAAGTCTCGTTTTCCAGTCAGTTGGCAAAGATTGCTTGCAAAGCCAGGAGGACAGCCTTACCACCAGCCTGGAGAAGTTCACCCCAGATACCACAGATCACTGCAGCCTTTCCTCCCCTCAGCTGGTTCAACACCTGTGCAATCTCAGTGAGCTTGGGTGGTTCACAGCTAATTGGAGGATCAGCCTCAAGAACCGTGGACCCAGAGATATCCAACGTCCTAGCCGGATGATCAGCTTTGAACAACTGCTCAAAGTAGCCAGCCCAGCAGGTCACAACTGGGACCTGCCTGGCTGGCTCGCTACTGACAACCACCGAAAACAAAAACAGCAAAAAAAAAAAAAAACAGTATGAGGAAAGTCAGAAGAAAGAAATTTTTTATACAATGTTTTTATTTGGGGCAGCACGGTGGCGCAGTGTTAGCGCTGTTGCCTCACAGTTAGGAGTCCTGGGTTCGCTTCCTGGGTCCTCCCTGCGTGGAGTCTGCATATTCTCCCCATGACTACGTGTGTTTTCTCCGGGTACTCCGGTTTCCTCCCACAGTCCAAAGACATGCAGGTTAGGTGGAATGGCGATTCTAAATTGGTCCTAGTGTGTGCTTGGTGTGTGGGTGTGTTTGTGTGTGTCCTGCGGTGGGTTGGCACCCTGCCCGGGATTGGTTCCTGCCTTGTGCCCTGTGATGGCTGGGATTGGCTCCAGCAGACCCCCGTGACCCTGTGTTCGGATTCAGCGGGTTGGAAAATGGATGGATGGATGGATGGATGTTTTTATTTGGGAATCGTTGTGCACAACTGAGCTGCGACCACAGAACTAACTACTCTGTGGATGATTCATTCAAGCATTTCAAAATCACTTCGTTGTAATGAAAGTATCTGCTGAATGTACTTTGTAGTAATGAGATATATATAGACTCATGTCATATAGGGAAACTGTCGGGACCATAAAAATACTTTGTTGTAATGAAAAGTTCGTTGTAAAGATATTCATTGTAACGGAATTTTACCTGTATTACCTAACCACCAGTTACACAACAAGCATGTAGAGAGAGAGATAGAGAGGTTAGGAGCAGGCACTGATACAGCACATTGCCGCACCCACCACACGACAAACCAACTCAGGATCCAGATTAGAACCCGAGTGCATCCCTGCAACTATTTCAGATGGAGTGGAACAGTGTGAGGTTTTTTATGGTGGCTGGAGTACCAATTCTGCCACCAATACCCAGGTTTTTCCCTTCAGGTTGGAGGGCCTACAAGCATGTAGAGTAATCCAAAAATAAATATAAATAAAAACAAAATAAAATTGCACAATCAAAAGAAATTCCCTTTCTACCAATAATAATTTTAAAAAAACAGTATTAAAGGTAATTTTGGTAATAAATATGTTAATTACAAGAAACAGACAATAAGAAGTGAAGAAGAGCACATCAAATACAGTACAAAGAAAACAGACTTGTTACTCTAAAGATACACACTGTTCTTGATGTACCATACTTTTACAGTGCTTTTTTGCCAAAGCAACCTTATTTTTTGTTATGTCTGCAATTTTTAGGCCATCCATTTACAAGAACGCAGAGGAATGTGACAAATTTCTAATTCCAAGGCTCTTATTTCAATCTCTATTGGTTACATTCAAATGGCGATGTTGGCTAAGAGTAAGACCAAAAACTTATTTTTCTCTGCCATTCTCTATAAAGTACAGACCTCTAGTACTGTATACACAACTTTATATGGACAGCCACCTGCACCCCACCTATCAACTGTTGCAATGAAGTACCAAAAAATGGCCCAACATGGCTACAAGGAAAGTTGCAGCCAGTCCCTCAGACTTACATTTAAGTCTTTCAAGTCTGAATATATATGAATTTCAGTATAATTAAAAAATGTAAAAGTGTGTCATATTTGCTCCAGCTTCCTGTAACGTCTGGTATTTAAGCATGGAAAATACTAATCACAATTAGTAGGCTTCCAGAAAGTATTCTGCAACTTTTTTCTTAGGTGAAAACTGGAAATCTACAGAAGAAGCAAACCCAAGAAATGTTCAGGAAATGACGTACCCATCCTGTGAGGTCCTTGGAAGAAGCAGTTAGGACTGCCTCTTTTGGTCATTTGAACCAGGATGACAGGATAAAAAAAGGTAAGCAGAAGAGAGTTCAGCAGTTCTTATATGGCTGCTGACAGATGAGGAACTCTACCCTTTGATGGGTGTAATATTTACTTGTTGTGGGACCAGAACAGACCAGCCAAAAGACCTGACGATAAACAGATATAAAGGCCAAAGATGTTACTGCTGAAGCCAAAGTGGCTGATACAGTGAATGTTTCAATTCAATTAAAATTTGGACTTTAAATGGTTTAATTGTTTTATATGTTCTCTGCCTGGGGATCACATAACCCCTGTGTGGTATCAGCGGGGACATCTGGGTGTGTATTGATTTGGTTATTTTAGTTCCACTTTTTTTAAATACCAGAAGTTTTTATTTATATACTATTTTTTTCTTTCCCTTTAATTTTCAGATCAGTTTCAGTTTAGTTTAATGAACTTTCCTATTCTATTCTACTCTTTCTATTTTGCTTCAATTTGTCACAATTAAATTCTAATTTGAAAAATCATTTCAATTTAGTTTAAAAAATGGCTATTTGAGAAATTAAGAAATGACAAAGAATTGTATGCTCTGCCCACATAGCAAATTGTAGAAACACAAAGATGCACCCATGTATAATATACAGAGTGTTATATGTTACTGTTATGATACAGAAAAGCCCATCTGTTTAAGGAGCAGGCTATTTCCTTTGGCAGTACTGGGCATTCAATAAACAGCTGTGCTAGGTGTGTTTGATTAAGTGAGGTGACTTATCATTTTACCTTCTTTGGTAGGTTTGTATTTTTTTCAGCTTGTAATATTCTTTAACCGCTTAATGGAATTCTTTATGAAAACAGTTGAAGAGTGTCTTTAAATTTATTTTTTTTTCCCTTTAATTGGTCTCCACAAACCAGGTGGAATATGTCCAGTATTCATTTTTTCTTGTTGCTGTCAATGTCATACTCAAAGTACTCCCAGACAATGCATTGCCATTCCACACTCATTAGGCTACATAGCCATTTAGTGAATAGCCTTGTGTGAAAAAGGAGGGAGTGCCAACAGCTGTGTTCTCTGTAAGGATCATGTTTGCATGCATAAAAATTTTCAGTTACATTTTCTTGTAAACAATATGGTAATATAATTATCCATTGAATAATTAGAAATATTTATGATTTACAGGGCACACTTGAAAATGCATTTACTAAACTGACATTTTTTATATAAACCGTTCAGGCACATACCATTCATTATTCTTTCATTTATCAAGCTAAGCAAATATACTATATATCGATCACTGGGAAATGTGATGTTTTGAAACATAAAGCTGTGTATGCCTGCACCTCAGATGAAAACAATGGTAGAGATTAGGCTACTAGGAAGTGGTTTATTTAAAAAATAGAAAAAAATATTGTTTTTTCCATTACTTTTAACTTTTTTATTTGTTTTCCAGTACAGTAATAATTAAGTTAACCAATACTTTAAGAACAAAACTTATATATAATTAAGTTTGCATAAAACATGCTATTGTGCATGTACATGGCTAAGTACTTCTCTACTGGAGTACTGGAGTGCTGTGGAAGTTATTGTGTAAACAGAATAGTCATTGTATGCCATTTAAATCATGCAAACTGTAGAATGTTCAACTTTTATACGTGAGTGCATAGATATTTAGAGTAGTTATATTAATATTTTCATAAAGTAATAAATATAATTTGCTCAGTATTTGCAAAACTGTAGTGTAAAGCAGTATCATTAGAAGCTAAAATGAAAATTATTAAAAGGGAATAAGCTGGAGAAAACAAATGTCGTGTAGAAGAGCCATTGGGTTTACTACACAGCCATAAAAACAGCCATTGCATAGTGGAGAAAAGCAGGTAATGGATAAGGCACATGAAAATGCTTAGAATTGCATGGAATGAGCCATAGAACATGAGAACAGTAGTAGCGGCAGCAGAGGAATGAGACAGAAGTTTCAGGCATGGTACAGTGATCAACTCCCCATTCATTCATTTATTCATTAATTTAGTCATTTTCCACCGGTTACTCAAAATCAGGTCGCGCAGTAGAAAAGTAAGTCTCATGTATCCCTTTCCCCAGAAACACCAACTCATAGAAATGTGGGATCCCAAGGCATTCCTAGGCCATTTGGGAAGTATAATTCTTCTGGTGTGCCATGGGTCTTCCCTGAGGTCTCCTACCAGATGATTGTGCCCATAAAGCCTCCACAGGGTGGGGTCTGGAAGGCAATCATATCAGATGCCTTCACCTCAGATGGTTCCTTTCGATGTGGAGAGTCAAATCTTCCAGATGTCTGCGTTTCTCACCTTATATCTAAGGAACAGCCCAGCCACCCTGCGGAGAAAGCTCATTTTGGACACTTGTACTCGCAAGCACATTATTTTGATTATTACCCAAAGCTCATGACCATAGGATAGGGCAGGGAAGTAGATCAACTGGTAAATTGAGAGCCTTGCCTTTTGACTCAGCTCTTTCTTCCACTGCAGATTGGTATAGCGACAGCATGACTGTGCTTACCATCCTTGTATGTTTGTCAATTTCAGCATCCTTTTCGCCATCCCTCGTGAATAAGGCCCAGCAGTTCTTAAACTCCTCCCCTTGAGTCAGTACGTCACCTCCCACTTGGACAGAACAGTCCAACTTTTTTCTACTGAGGACCATGGCCTCAGATTTAGAGGTGCTGATCCTCATCCTTGTCACAAATCATCCCAATGCGTGGAGTTCACAGCAATGACACCAACAGGACTATGTCATCTGCAAAAAGCAGTGATGAAATTCTAAGGCCACCAAACTGGACCACTTCCCCTCCCCGGGTGCGCCTTCATATCCTGTCCATGACAATCACAAACAGGACAGGAGACCAAGCACAGCCTTGGTGGAGCCCCACAACCACTGAAAACAGTACTGATGTTTTTCTGAGTATGCAGACACAGCTCTCACTGTGATTATACAGGGGTAGAAAAGCCCATACTATGGGCCGCGAAATCCCATACTCTTCCAGCACCTACCACAGAATCCCTTGAGGAACATGGCCATACGACTTCTCAAAGTCCACAAAACACATGTAGACCAATTCGAAGTACTCTCATTCTCCCTCTAGAATCCTCATGAGGGTAAAGAGCTGGTCCACCATTGCACAGACTGGATGAAATCTATATTGCTCCTGCTGGATCTGAGGTTACGCAACTAGATTGAGTCTTCTTTCAAGTAACCTGGCATAAGTTTTCCCAGGGAGGCTGAGAAGTGTGATCCCCAGATTGTTGGAGCACACCCTCCCGTCCTCCTTTATAAAAATAGGAACCACCACGCTGGTCTATTGGGGCACAGCACCTGATAAACATAAATATTGAAAAGGCATGTCAACTACAGCCCAACAATTTCCAGAGCCTTCAGCAATTCAGGGTGCATCTCATCATTGGTAGTCATTGGATTGCCACCTCAAGGGGCATCCATGGACTTCAGGCCGCAGCTCTTGGCTGCTGTTTCCACAATGGAGGTTTTGAACAAGGTCCATTTGGACTCTATGTCAGCAGTCTCCCCCGGGATGTGGGAAAAGCTCTTTCAGAGGTTGGAGTTGAAAGTCTTCTGATCAGAGGCCCC
Organism: Erpetoichthys calabaricus; assembly: GCF_900747795.2. Classification (NCBI taxonomy): domain Eukaryota; kingdom Metazoa; phylum Chordata; class Cladistia; order Polypteriformes; family Polypteridae; genus Erpetoichthys; species Erpetoichthys calabaricus. The sequence goes on from NC_041407.2 coordinate 39,873,142, forward strand.
CCCAAGATGTTCCCAGTCCACCCTCACTACTCACTTGGGCTTTCCAGGTCTGCCCAGGTGACTCCCCCATCATTTGAACCAATTCATCACCAGGTGGTGATCAGCTGACAGTCCTGCCCCTATATCTTGTTGGTAGCATTCCACCTCACACACCAACTCTGACTCCATCCCCCCAAGAGAGGTGACATTCCATGTCCCAAGAGTCAGTTTGTGTGTCTGGGTTCCTGTCCACCAAGGCAATTGCCTTCAACCACCACCCAGGTCACAATGCACCTGGCTCCTATTATCCTCCTGCAGGTGGTAAGCCCAAAGGAGGACAGTCACATGTTGTGATTTCAGGCTATGCCCAAACAGGCTCACTCAATTCTCCAAAGACTGTTAATATACAAATCCATGTTTCTCCTATAATACATCTACTACAGGTAAAGTTTCTTATGACAAATTGAAATGCATCTACTTTGTTAACTAAGGTATTACTGTGTGTAGGTTTAACTGCATTTTGTTTTTTTACTCGGCTTTAAGCTTTTTTCTTTTTTCGATTAACAAAATGCTTTATTTGTTTCAGTTTTCTTAATTGATAATAACCTTAGTCACTTGTTAACAGTAAGATGGCATTCCAGATTTTACTGGTTTCAAACAGACTGGATCATTCTTATGCCTAGTTAATGTACTTATTTACAGGGATCCACCTTTACCCACACTAAATTACTGAGAAATTATAGTTTTCCTGATATTACCACTCAGCTTTTTGACCTTTAAAAAATGTTAGCCTAATAAACTGCTTAAGCTTTCCCCATCCACTCAAAAGAAGTAAAATACCATTTTCTAACTAATAAGCTTTAAACCTGTGAATTGCACCCTAATTCAATAATGGATTGAAGAGATGATGGGTATTATACTATTAAGTACGTGCTTACACAAATCAAGATTCCAAAGTAAAAATGACAGTAAGGTAATTTCATTAGAGATAAATTTCTATCACATAAAATAGCAACATATCCTTCTAAAAATACAAACAGAACTGGCAATAAACTGCAAGTATATTAAATCCTAAATAATAACATAGCTAAGCAAGATCACTTCAAAGCATATAAAAGATAGAAGACTATTTAATTTCACAAGGGGAGAAATCCTGAAAATCATACATTTGCAAATAATCCTCTGGTACACAGGGCTGTGGAGTCAGTAGATAAATTCTTTAACTCCGACTCCTTAGTTTCTGGTACTTCTGACTCCGACTCCTCTGTATTTAATATGCTAATGTATTTTCCATGTTGATTGAAGGAAGGCAACATACACATCATTTAACCACATATCTACTGGCTAGGAAGCTGACTCTCTAACGTATTGGCCAGTTAACAAAAAAATGAGAACAATAAGGTTTTATTGTTTTTATCAAGTGGCTATAAAGTAGTAGCATGCATAAAAATCAGGAATTTTACCAGTTCAAAAATATAAACCACATTCTTTGGTAGGCTTAAAACAAAAACAAAGCTTAACTACATGAACAAAAAACAGTTTATATATTAAACTTGGAATACAGTTGTAGAGTAGAATAGCTGTTAAATGCAAACCAAAATTAACTCAATGCAATGTTCTAATAAACAGAATTGCTTCTGCCAGATCCTCTTTCATAGAAGCTCTTAAATCTGACTTGATAATTTTTAAAACTGAAAATAGTCTTTCAACACTGACTTGGGTGGGTGGCATTGCTGTTACAGTTCTAGCCACATCACTAATAATCTCTGGATCAACAAGGATGGCTTCTTTGTCAGTTTTGATGAGTGATCATACTTTTCAACTTCTTTTAATTCTTTAAAAAACTCCTGCTGGAATCTCTTTATTTGGACATTTACTGGTCATTTATCTTTCACAAATAGGTGATGTCAGTTTGCTTTTGAAACTTCCATTTTGTCCAAGTAGGAATCAAAGTCTAATTCTTCATTTGAAGAGGATGATCCTGCGTTACCAGTGCTTACAGCTTCATCCAGTGGTGGTGTTTCAGGTAGTAGTAATCCCTTCATGTGAACTGCTACACCATAGAGTGCTTTTTTCCATTAGCAATCTGGTTACTGCTCAACAAAATTCGGTTCATTGGATCAACATAAATAGCAGTAAGAGACTCTCTCTTTTCTTCATTGAAGATACAATGCCATCAGCTATTAACCCTCCACTTTTGCTCAAGCAATATATCAAGCTCTTCCACTTCAAGAAAAATGTATGTACAGACAGACAGACAGACAGACAGACAGACAGACAGACAGACAGACAGACAGACAGACAGACAGACAGACAGACAGACAGACAGACAGATAGATAGATAGATAGATAGATAGATAGATAGATAGATAGATAGATAGATAGATAGATAGATAGATAGATAGATAGATAGATACTTTATTAATCCCAAGGGGAAATTCACATACTCCAGCAGCAGCATACTGATACAAAAACAATATTAAATTAAAGAGTAATAAAAATGCAGGTGGGCGGCACGGTGGAGTAGTGGGTAGCGCTGCTGCCTCGCAGTTGGGAGTCCTGGGGACCTGGGTTCGCTTCCCGGGTCCTCCCTGCGTGGAGTTTGCATGTTCTCCCCGTGTCTGCGTGGGTTTCCTCCGGGCGCTCTGGTTTCCTCCCACAGTCCAAAGACATGAAAGTTAGGTGGATTGGCGATTCTAAATTGGCCCTAGTGTGTGCTTGGTGTGTGGGTGTGTTTGTGTGTGTTCTGCGGTGGGTTGGCACCCTGCCCGGGATTGGTTCCTGCCTTGTGTCCTGTGTTGGCTGGGATGGGCTCCAGCAGACCCCCGTGACCCTGTGTTCGGATTCAGCGGGTTGGTAAATGGATGGATGGAAAAATGCAGGTATAGCAAGACAATAACTTTGAATAATGTTAACGTAACCAAGGGGGGTGGAATTGAAGAGTCGCATAGTTTGGGGGAGGAACGATCTCCTCAGTATGTCTGTGGAGCAGGACAGTGACAGCAGTCTGTCGCTGAAGCTGCTCTTCTGTCTGGAGATGACACTGTTTAGTGGATGCATTGGATTCTCCATAATTGATAGGATCCTTTTGAGCGTCCGTCGCTCTGCCACAGATGTCAAACTGTCCAGCTCCGTGCCTACAATAGAGCCTGCTTTCCTCACCAGTTTGTCCAGGCGTGAGGCGTCCTTCTTCTTAATGCTGCCTCCCCAGCACACCACGGAGTAGAAGAGGGCACTCGCCACAACCGTCTGATAGAACATTTGCAGCATCTTATTGCAGCTGAAGGATGCCAGTCTTCTAAGGAAGTATAGCCGGCTCTGTCCACTCTTGCACAGAGAATCAGTATTGGCAGTCCAGTCCAATTTATCATCCAACTGCACTCCCACGTATTTATAGGTCTGTACCCTCTGCACACAGTCACCTCTGATGATCATGGGGTCCAAGAGGGGTCTAGGCCTCCTAAAATCCACCACCAGCTCCTTGGTTTTGCTGGTGTTCAAGTGTAGGTGGTTTGAGTCGCACCATTTAACAAAGTCCTTGATGAGGTTCCTATACTCCTCCTCCTGCCCACTCCTGATGCAGCCCACGATAGCAGTGTCGTCAGTGAACTTTTGCACGTGGCAGGACTCAGAGTTGTATTGGAAGTCCGATATATATAGGCTGAACAGGACCGGAGAAAGTACAGTCCCCTGCGGCGCTCCTGTGTTGCTAACCACAATGTCAGACCTGCAGTTCCAGAGACGCACATACTAAAGTCTGTTTGTAAGATAGTCCACGATCCATGCCACCAGGTATGAATCTACTCCCATCTCTGTCAGCTTGTCCCTAAGGAGCAGAGGTTGGATGGTGTTGAAGGCGTTAGAGAAGTCCACAAACATAATTCTTACAGCACCACTGCCTCTGTCCAAGTGGGAGAGGGATCGGTGTAGCATATAGATGATGGCATCCTCCGCTCCCACCTTCTCCTGGTATGCAAACTGCAGAGGGTTGAGGGCGTGGCGGACCTGTGGCCTCAGGTGGTGAAGCAGCAGCCGCTCCATGGTCTTCATCACATGTGACGTCAGAGCGACAGGCCGGAAGTCATTCAGCTCACTAGGACGTGATACTTTTGGAACTGGGGTGATACAAGATGTTTTCCAAAGCCTCGGGACTCTCCCCTGTTCCAGGCTCAGGTTGAAGATGCGCTGTAGAGGACTCCCCAGCTCCAGCACACAGGCCTTCAGCAGTCGTGGCGATACTCCATCTGGACCCGCTGCTTTCCTGGCACAAAGTTTCCTCAGCTCTCTGCTCACCTGCGCTGCTGTAATTGTGGGTGGGAATGTCTCTTCTATTCTGGTATCAACAGAAGGATGGGTGGAGGGTGCAGTACTCCGAGGTGAGAGTGGGTTAGGGTGGTCAAACCTGTTAAAGAAGTTGTTCATTTGGTTTGCTCTCTTCAAGTCTCTCTCAATGGTGGCACCCTGCTTCGAGCTGCAGCCAGTGATGATCTTCATCCCATCCCACACTTCTTTCATGCTGTTATTCTGCAACTTCTGCTCCAGCTTTCTCCTGTACTGCTCCTTCGCTGACCTGAGCTGGACTCGGAGTTCCTTCTGCACGCGCTTGAGCTCCTGTTGATCACCGCTTTTAAAAGCCCTTTCTTCTGGTTCAAAAGGCCCTTGATGTCACTTCTAATCCAAACCGGGTGTTAAATCTTCATATTGCAACCTCTTGGAGACAGTAAAGGGGTAAGAAAGTAGACTTTCCAGTTCTTTTACTTGTGCCCACTGGCTTTCAGTTAATAAAACATTTTCATTATCCAGTTCTTCAAGAAAGTCTTTTAGTTCAAGCAAACGCTTTACCATCAAATAAGTGCTTCCCTAGTGTGTTGTTTGATCCAAATCCTTTTCCTGCACATCTTTTCAAAATGACATCTGTTTTAGGAGCACTGGCTACAACAGTTACTTGCCTCAATTTGCCAATTAGAATAGCTGCATGATGATCTTTCAATCCATCTCTTATTGCAAGTTGCAAAGTATGAACAGCACAATGCATATGTTGAATAGTAGTAAGCTTAGATGCTTCTTCAGCAATGTTATCCAAAATTTCACTATTCTCTTCGGTTTCAGTTTCTCCAATACTTGCAGAACCATCTTCCTCTAATATCTGTTTGTCACTTTCTTCATCTACTTTATTCATTTTCTCAATTGTGCTTAACATATTAGAAATTTATATTATCTGTCACAATACATAGAATCTGTTCCTTTTTAATATCAAAATCTTCTAGAACAGGTGGTGTGCAAAGTTATGCTAAAGATCAGCCCTGGGTGGAAGCAAATGTGGAGAATGCAGACAGAACTCCTGAACTCACATCAGGCCACAGCACACAACTACACCTACATCATTACACTTGTTTACACTCAAATGAACTTGTTAAACACATTATACCTGAAATAAAATGAAAACACTTTTTGTAATGTACCATAATCCAGATTACAATATGTGAATGTCTGGTTGTATAATAGCTCATCTGAACTTCACACTAGTAGTAACACAACTATGCACTAGGCTTTGTTCTTACATCAGAGAAGTACTTAGTTATGACTATTGTTTGTGAAATGGGACATATGAACTTTCTTTTTATTTTCATTACAATTTAAATTTATTAGGAGTCGGAGTCGGTACATTTTTGCCGACTCCGACTACGGGTACCCAAAATTGTCTCCGACTCCGACTCCACAACCCTGCTGGTACATACAGGATCTGCCCCTGCCCAAGGTTATTATAGTTCTGCCTTTTTATTCTAGTTTTCATTTCTATATTATTTCTTGTTTGGAAATTCAGTTTAGTTTTAGTAATCCTTGAAATTGAACTTTTAGATTTAGTTTAGTTTTTACTTCACAAAACACCTTTATTCTATTTACACATATACATATTCAGTATATTTATTTTATCTTCTTGTAATCCCAAGATGTGCATCCTCATTTTTATTTGTGGTTTGTGCAATATGAACACAGATATCAGTGTTTTCTGGAAATATGGGAAGCAACTGCCATTCTCATTATCACATTATAGTATAAGAAATATTTGGATTCTCACTGCAACGGCAGCAAAGCAATCTTAGTTCAATATCTGTTTCTTGTAGTAATTACTTTTATTTAAGTGTACTACTATAGAGTAGCAAGCTATTTTCTTTTTGACTAAAGGTCATTCTTTTTTTCCATCAGTTGTATTCACTGAGCTGCATCATTGGCACAAAGTATAAAAGATGAAGCCGATGTAATGTATTCTACTTTTTTCTGGACATCTATATAATATCCATAAACAATGTAACACTTAAGTTATTCTCATGAAGTAAGTCTCTTGTATTTATTGTCTGTCTGTTTTTCACAAAGACTATACAGTCATGGCCGAAATTATCGGCACCCCTGGAATTTTCCTTGAAAATGCACCATTTCTCCCAGAATATTGTTGCAATTACAAATGTTTTGGTATACACATGTTTATTTCCTTTATGTGCATTGGAACAACACAAAAAAACAGAGAAAAAAAGCCAAATCTGACATCATTTCACACAAAACTCAAAAACGGGCTGTACAAAATTATTGGCACCCTCTACTTAATATTTGGTTGCACGCCCTTTGGAAAAAATAACTGAAATCAAGTACTTCCTATAACCATCAACAAGCTTGTTACACCTCTCAACTGGAATTTCCGACCACTCTTCTTTTGCAAACTGCTCAAGGTTTCTTAGATTTGAAGGGCGCCTTCTCCCAAGAGCAATTTTGAGATCTCTCCATAAGTGTTCAATTAGATTTAGATCCGGACTCATTGCTGGCGACTTCAGAACTCTCCAGCGCTTTGTCTTCAACCATTTCTTAGTGCTTTTAGAGGTATGTTTGGTGTCATTGTCCTGCTGGAACACTCATGACCTCTGACGCAGACGCAGCTTTCTGACACTTGGCCCTACATTGCGCCCCAATATCTTTTGGTAGTCTTCAGATTTCATGATGCCTTGCACACAGTCAAGGCATCCAGTGCCAAAGGCAGCAAAACATCCCCAAAACATCTTAGAACCTCCGCCATGTTTGACTGTAGGTACTGTGTTCTTTTCTTCGTACGCCTCATTCCTTTTTCTGTAAACAGTAGAATGATGAGCTTTACCAAAAAGCTCTACCTTGGTCTCATCTGTCCACAAGATGTTCTCCCAGAAGGATTTTGGCTTCCTCAAGTACATTTTGGCAAACTCCAGTTTGGCTTTTTTATGTTTCTGTGTCAGCAGTGGGGTCCTCCTGGCTCTCCTGCCATAGCGTTTCATTTCGTTCAGATGTCGACGGATAGTTCGAGCTGACACTGTTGCACCCTGAGTCTGCAGAACAACTTTAATATGTTTTGAAGTTGACTGGGGTTGTTTATCCATCATTCGGACTATCCTTTGTTGCAGACTTTTATCAATTTTTCTCTTCCGTCCACGTCCAGGGAGATTAGCTACAGTGCCATGTGTTGTGAACTTCTTGATTATGTTGCGCACAGTAGACAAAGGAACATGAAGATCTCTGGAGATGGACTTGCAGCCTTGAGATTGTTGATATTTTTTCACAATTTTTGTTCTCAAGTCCTCAGACAATTCTCTGCTCTTCTTTCTGTTCTCCATGCTTAGTGTGGCACACTCAGACACGCAACAGAAAGGTTGAGTCAACGTTTCTCCATTTTAACTGGCTCCAGGTGTGATTGTTCTATTGTCAGCACCTGTTTCATGCCACAGGTGAGTTCAAACGAGCATCATATGCTTGAAATAAAACGATTTACCCACAATTTTGAAAGGGTGCCAATAATTTTGTCCAGCCCATTTTTGGAGTTCTATGTGACATGATGTCAGATTTGTCTTTTTTTATCTGTTTTTTTGTGTTGTTCCAATGCACATAAAGGAAATAAACATGTATATACAAAAACATTTGTAATTGCAATAATTTTCTGGGAGAAATGGTGCATTTTCTGGGAAAATTCCAGGGGTGCCGATAATTTCGGCCATGACTGTATGTATAAATATTCAGAAACTGGTGTCATTCTGAATTCAACATTACAGAAAGGAATATACATATAGTAACTGGGACCTATTATTATGTAGCTAGATTGTTAGAAAAAAATTATAGTGTTTATGAAAAAGGCAATATTGTTGTGCTGAAGGTGGTAGAGAGTAAGGACATAAGAGTAGTCAAAATACATAGTCAAGGAAATCGCCAATAAATAAACTAAACTTAGCATCGACAGGTAAGTTCTTGTTCGAAGTAACAGAACCTAATCAATATCTCAAAGCACATTGGAAAAACACAGTCTTTTGTTGTGATATCCACAAACACTGACAGTTCTGAGCTCTCTAAGGCTGACCTTTTTATCCGCTGATATACAATGTCATAATAACATGACCTTGGACATCACTCCGTAACAACAATATAGAATCCACTAAATACAAAGAAAAAATGGTGATGCCCACAGAGAGCACAAAGACATCATGATAAGATGCAAAAAATATTTTAGACCTTCCTAAAATAATATTTACTTGAAAACTAGCATCAAAAATGGATCATATACTTAAAAAAAATCAAAGGGAGTTGAAAACAAACAAGAAAGGTAAGGTCACATGAGCAAAACATTAAGAAATCTTCCAGTGAGTATTTCCCATGAGAAAAACTACTGACTACTGACTAAACTTGTAAGTCCGATTTGCAAGTAAACTTAACACCACACATCAACTGTCAATGATTAAAACGGATATATTGTATTGTAAAAATATTTATATTTGCTACACTATACATGCTAAAATGAATCAAGTCTAATTAAGATTAATGTAATAAGAGCTTTAAAATGTATAAACCTATGCACTTATTTCTCTGACTATGCAAACATTTGTAAACAGCAAGAGACATAAGGACCATCTGCATCAGCAGTCTGCACAGATTCATGGCATTGTTACGCTGAAAAAATACACATTTTTCTTTCATTTTTATTGTATATGCATTTCCCCATATTACACCGTTTCATTTTACCAAGAGGGAAAAGGACTCAAAGGAATACTGTAACACCAGCATTTACTGTTTAACATAAAACTGCTTCAGTACTTAAAACATAAAATAATACACAAAGTAAAAAGTAATGTTTTTTTTTTTTGCATAAATAGTTAATACAAATTACATCCATAATTATTTATTTCATGGAATTTGTATGAAAATGTGCAAATCTTCTGATGCCATTTCAAGTAAGTTTATATTAGATTTTTACATAACAGAAACATCTGTAGTCCATTTCAGATTTGTATATTTTCTTTATCACGCATAGTGAAACAATGTGAATGATTACAAGTGTCATTTTTTTTTTCAGTGATTACTTTCTAGTTCTCTGCAGAAAACAGAGAACAATTCACATTTCGGTAACAGTGTTAATTAATGTTATTAACAGCAGCAGAAGATGATTTGTCGCGGTTAAAAAGCTATGCAAAGCTGATCAAGTATTAGTTGGAGATGTGTAGCAATTCGCATCTAGGTATCAATTTTCAATGGCATTACTCATGGCAATAATAAGGGGTCTTCATGTAAACAAAAAAAAAAATCAATTACTTTTGCTGAATAAAATTTTAAGAATTACAATAAGACAGGCTGTTTTCAGCACAGCCATTTAGGAAAAGTCAAAGAAGAACAGGAGGGTATCATGCACACTGATAAAATAAATAGAAATCACAACACCCAGTGGCATCATCCACGGTGCTTCCAGTATTATTTTACCAGTAATTTTTGTGTTTACTAGAAATGTCATCTTAGTTTGTTCTTTTACAGTGGCAAAGAAGTAAAAATATAAACTGTATGTCTCATAGTAAATGAACAGCAACTGATTCCTTCAATTATCAATGACCAATGACAATTACTGCCATTTCACTGATTTTACTTTTTTATTTTAATGGAGTTTAAATCGTGATATCTGAGACTGTTACATTATAGGCCCTTTTTTTAGCTGCCTTTGGCAATACACACGTCTCCCTATTACAGACACTGCTTCTGGCATGTTCTGCTGTTTTGATTCTCACTGGGTGAATTGAAGTGTTGACAGAGTCTGCCCAAAACTCCTTAATTTTATTGCAAAGAAATAAGATGTATTCCAAGAGGAGGTAAGTCTTCTTCTACATCTTCTTCGTCTTAGTACTATTGCGTAGGATTATTATTACATTACATAATTATTACATTATTATAATTATATATTACTAGCAAAATACCCGCACTTCGCAGCGGAGAAGTAGTGTGTGAAAGAGGTTATGTAAACATATATATACATATACATATATAGATATCTACATATACATATATATACATACATATACACATCCACATATACACATATACAGATTTACACATCTACATATATATATATATATATATATATATGTACATATATATACATATAAATATATACATATCTACATATATACACATATATATACATATGCACATATATATACATATGCACATATATATATACATATATATATATATATATATAAATATAGACATACATATATACATACATACATTCACATATATATATATATATATATATATATATATATATATATATATATATATTCACGGCATTCGTAGTCTGAATCACAATCTGATTGTATGGGTGGTTACCTACCAGGTAACGCTTATGGTTGGCCAGCAAGTCAGCTAACATCCGCCACGGTGCCTTCAGTTGTGAGAAGCAGATCATAGAATGGTTGAAAATAGTTTACTGTCAAATAATGCAAAGAGTACACGACACGTGTTTCGCCCTAATTCTTGGCTCATCAGGCGTACACACTCACTGCACTCGCTTACGGGAATCGAACCTCGGACGTCAACGCTAGAGGTGAAGCCCCTAACATTGTGCCATGGCGTGTGGTTCATTTATTTGACAGCATGTAGATCGGGATAATTACATTCACGGCATTCGTAGTCTGAATCACAATCTGATTGTATGGGTGGTTACCTACCGGGTAACGCTTATGGTTGGCCAGCAAGTCAGCTAACATCAGCCACGGTGCCTTCAGTTGTGAGAAGCAGATCATAGAATGGTTGAAAATAGTTTACTGTCAAATAATGCAAAGAGTACGCGACACGTGTTTCGCCCTAATTCTTGGCTCATCAGGCGTACACACTCAATGCGCTCCCTTACGGGAATCGAACCTCGGACATCAGCGCTAGAGGGGCTTCGCAGTGGTGAAGTATTGCTTTTAAATTTTAATTAAGAAGAAAAGAAAACCTTTTTAAATTGAGGGAAAATATACCAATAACAATTTGTTAAGGATCTGTTTTTTTATGAAGCTGCCTTTACACAGCCTGTCCGCTGTTTTATAAACGAACGCCATATAAGGCCGTCCTTTCTCCTTCACAGTCAGTTCACGTGATTACGTGGGAGGCGTGATGACGCGATACGCAACCCCGCCTCCCACGGCCAGCGAGCTGCAGTCCATTACAGTATATGTACAAAAAAGAGGTTCCAGTTATGACCGTTACGCTTTGAATTTCGAAATGAAACCTGCCTAACTTTTGTAAGTAAGCTGTAAGGAATGAGCCTGCCAAATTTCAGCCTTCCACCTACACGGAAAGTTGGAGAATTAGTGATGAGTGAGTTAGTCAGTGAGGGCTTTGCCTTTTATTAGTATAGATAACTAGCAAAATACCCGCGCTTCATAGCGGAGAAGTAGTGTGTTAAAGAGGTTATGTAAACATATCTATACTAATAAAAGGCAAAGCCCTCACTGACTGACTCACTGACTGACTGACTGACTCATCACTAATTCTCCAACTTCCCGTGTAGGTAGAAGGCTGAAATTTGGCAGGCTCATTCCTTACAGCTTACTTACAAAAGTTAGGCAGGTTTCATTTCGAAATTCTACACGTAATGGTCATAACTGGAACCTGTTTTTTGTCCATATACTCTGATGGAGGAGGCGGAGTCACGTATCGCGTCATCACGCCTCCTACGTAATCACGTGAACGAAAAACAAGGAAGAGATTTACAGCACGAGTCAAACGCGGGAACGAAGGTAAATGACGTTAATTTTTCAGTGTCTTTTAATACTGTGTAAGCATACATATTAACACATGTGCAATTAAAACGTGTGCATTTACAGGGTGATTTCTCAGGCTTAAAAGCTCGCCTTTTATCAAACACGGGAACAAAGGTAAATGACGTTGTTGAGTGTCTTTTAATACTGTGTAAGCATACATATTAACACATGTGCAATTAAACGTGTGCATTTACGGGGTGATTTCTCAGGCTTAAAAGCTCGCCTTTTATTAAAAAGGTAAATGCTAACTGTTTTCATTCTGAAGGGCACAAACCACGTTAGATCTCAGCCGTTAAACGCGCAAAAATGTCGGTACACCAGATAAATAAGTGCAACATATCATCAGTTGTATTGTATGCTTACAATACATATAGAAATGTGTTAATCGTTAACTAATAGTATGGGATGGTGTTTTTCGACTCGCGCCTTGATTTAAACGATTCCATGTCTTGGTGGGTTTGCGTAGCTTATTGTCAATATCTTTACACCTCTTTTTAAAACTTATTGACTGAAACGGGCTTTCACGAAAAAAGTTAGGACTTTGCTACAGGATACACCCTCCACAAGTTAAGGAAGTAAAAATAAAAGGTATATATTTCTGTTTTATTTAAATCTTTTAAGTTCGTGTAAGCATACATATTAACACATGTGCAATTAAGCATGTGCATTTACGGGGTGATTTCTCAGGCTTAAAAGCTCGCCTTTTATTAAAAACATAAATGCAAACTGTTTTCATTCTGAAGGGCACAAACCACGTTGGATTTCAGCCATTAAACAAGCAAAAATGTCGGTACACCAGATAAATAAGCGCAACATATTATCAGTTGTATTGTATGCTAACAATACATATAGAAATGTGTTAATCGTTAACTAATATTATGGGATGGTGTTTTTCGACTCGCGCCTTGATTTAAATGATTGCATGTCTTGGTGGGTTTGCGTAGCTTATTGTCAATATCTTTACAGCTCTTTTTAAGACTTAATTTAAAAAGGTTTTCTTTTCTTCTTAATAAAAATTTAAAAGCAGTACTTCGCCGGTGCGAAGCGCTCACTTCACTCCTTTACAGGAATCGAACCTCGGACATCAGCGCTAGAGGCGAAGCCCCTAAAATTGCGCCACGGCGTGTGGTTCGATTATTTGACAGCATGTAGATCGGGGTAATTACATTCACGGCATTCGTAGTCCGATTCACAATCTGATTGTATGGGTGGTTACCTACCAGGTAACGCTTATGGTTAGCCAGCAAGTCAGCTCGAAGTGATCACTCGAGTAAAGGCAGCTTCACAAAAAAACAGATCCTTAACAAATTGTTATTAGTATATTTTCTCTCAATTTAAAAAGGTTTTCTTTTCTTCTTAATAAAAATTTAAAAGCAGTACTTCGCCGGTGCGAAGCGCGGGGATTTCAGCGACTGACGCATACAGACATATTCATGAGTGCAGGTACTTCGGAAACAAAGCACCGTGTAAACCTAAAGTTTAAATTAAGTTCATAGACCTACAAAAGGTTGCCATTGATTTCAGGCAAGATTGCTTTTCTCCTGTACAACTATATGTTGCATTCTCAAGAGTGTGCTTGCACGGCTTGGTCATATTACAACCGGAGTGCTGAACTGACAATGTGGTATACAAACAGAACTAAAAATCGTAAAAAAAGAAAAAAAAAAAAAAAGCGAAGAACCCTTGCATTTAATAAAAAGGCTCCTTCCTTGGCGTTCGTTTATAAAACAGCGGAAAAGCTGTGTTAAGGCTGCTTCACAAAAAAACTGATCCTTAATATAGATATAGATATATATAGATGTATGTATGTCTATATATATATATATATATATGTAAGCTTATAAGTACTGCCTTACTTCTCTTTAAGAAAGGAAGATGTAATGATACTTGATTTAAACGATTCCATGTCTTGGTGGGTTTGCGTAGCTTATTGTCAATATCTTTACACCTGTTTTTAAGACTTATTGACTGAAACGGGCTTTCACAAAAAAAGTTACGGCTTTGCTACAGGATACACCCTTCACAAGTTAAGGAAGTAAAAATAAAGGTGTATATTTCTGTTTTATTTAAACCTTTTAAGTTCGTATGCATAGCCCCATTTGGCTGTTTTAGTTTTTTTTTTTCTTTCTTCAGTAATATTTAATCTCCTTAAAGAAAAAGAACATATGCATTTTACTTTTTTTGTATCTCTTTAGTAATATTTTAGTGTAAAAGGATAACCAGTATTTAAACCTTTTATGTTACTTTATAAAGTTATTTTACACAATGTTGAAAAATTAATAAGAAAGCTACATATTTTGGCAGCTGCTGCTTTAATTTTCAATGAAATGAAAAAAGCTCTCCAAGAGAAAACCTCAATGAAGAAGAAACAGTTTGCACTATCTAAAAAGGAGAAACACTCATTTATAAAGGTTTGCTGCAGATGACTTAACTGAAAATAAATGAATAGTTCCTATGTGTATAATACATATTTATCTATTTTACTTATGCCTTTATTCTAGCAACTTGCAACATCTGAGGTACAATTTGTTACATTACTTTTGTTTTTTGCAGCACAGGCAGGTGAAGGGACTTCCTCAGGGTCGCACAGTGGTGTCAGTACCAGGATTTGAACTGACAAGCTCCGGGTTTGCTGAAATATTACTGAAGAAAGAAAAAAAACAAGAACAGGCAAATAGGGCTATGCATACAAATGTCCATCCATCCATTATCCAACCCGCTATATCCTAAATATAGGAGCCAATCCCTGCCAACACAGGGCACAAGGCAGGAAACAAACCCCGGGCAAGGTGCCAGCCCACCGCAGGGCGCACACACCCACACACCACGGACAATTTAGAATCGCCAATGCACCTAACCTGCATGTCTTTGGACTGTGGGAGGAAACCGGAGTACCCGGAGGAAACCCAGACAGACACGGGGAGAACATTCAAACTCCACGCAGGGAAGCGAACCCGGGTCTCCTAACTGGCACCTTTCACTGCGCCACCATGCCGCCCGCACAAAAACTTAAAAGGTTTAAATAAAACAGAAATATATACCTTTATTTTTACTTCCTTAACTTGTGGAGGGTGTATCCTGTAGCAAAGCCCTAAGTTTTTTCATGAAAGCCCCTTTCAGTCAATAAGCCTTAAAAACAGGTGTAAAGCTAAACTTGTAGCACCGCTATTCAATTACACTTGCCTAACGCCACTCCTAAGGGGAGATACTGTGGGATCTGGGCATCCGTCAAAGCACCAATCACAGGCCCGATTATAAAGCGGGAAGCTGTGATTTGTCGTCTCCCTCCCATGTAACAATCACAGCCCGTGTTACAACGCACTATGTATGCATGTATATATGTATATATGAAGAGGATGGATGGATGGATGGATGTATATGTGTGTGTTTATGTATGTGTGTATATGTATGTGTATATATATATGTTGAAATGTGCATATATATATATGTATATATATGTGGATGTGTATATGTATATACTGTATATATATATATATATATATATATATATATATATATATATATATATATATATATATATATATATGTATATATATGCATATGTAGATATGTGTATATATGTATATATGTATATGTATATATATGTTTACATAACCTCTTTAACACACTACTTCTCCGCTGCGAAGCGCGGGTATTTTGCTATATATATATATATGTCAATGTATGTATGTATATATGTATGTCTATGTTTATAGATATATATATGTGCATATGTATATATATGTGTATATATATGTACATATGTGTATATATATATGTAGATGTGTAAATTTGTATTTGTATATATATGTATATGTGGATGTGTATATGTATGTATATATATGTATATGTAGATATGTGTATATGTAGATATGTACTGTATATATATGTATATGTATATATATGTTTACATAACCTCTTTAACACACTACTTCTCCGCTGCGAAGTGTGGGTATT